>NW_023994958.1:0-100000 GCF_015586225.1 Lucilia sericata
TGAACTAGAACTGACTAGAACTGAACTAGAACTGAACTAGAACTGAACTAGAACTGAACTAGAACTGAACTAGAACTGAACTAGAACTGAACTAGAACTGAACTAGAACTGAACTAGAACTGAACTAGAACTGAACTAGAACTGAACTAGAACTGAACTAGAACTGAACTAGAACTGAACTAGAACTGAACTAGAACTGAACTAGAACTGAACTAGAACTGAACTAGAACTGAACTAGAACTGAACTAGACTGAACTAGAACTGAACTAGAACTGAACTAGAACTGAACTAAACTGAACTAGAACTGAACTAGAACTGAACTAGAACTGAACTAGAACTGAACTAGAACTGAACTAGAACTGAACTAGAACTGAACTAGAACTGAACTAGAACTGAACTAGAACTGAACTAGAACTGAACTAGAACTGAACTAGAACTGAACTAGAACTGAACTAGAACTGAACTAGAACTGAACTAGAACTGAACTAGAACTGAACTAGAACTGAACTAGAACTGAACTAGAACTGAACTAGAACTGAACTAGAACTGAACTAGAACTGAACTAGAACTGAACTAGAACTGAACTAGAACTGAACTAGAACTGAACTAGAACTGAACTAGAACTGAACTAGAACTGAACTAGAACTGAACTAGAACTGAACTAGAACTGAACTAGAACTGAACTAGAACTGAACTAGAACTGAACTAGAACTGAACTAGAACTGAACTAGAACTGAACAGAACTGAACTAGAACTGAACTAGAACTGAACTAGAACTGAACTAGAACTGAACTAGAACTGAACTAGAACTGAACTAGAACTGAACTAGAACTGAACTAGAACTGAACTAGAACTGAACTAGAACTGAACTAGAACTGAACTAGAACTGAACTAGAACTGAACTAGAACTGAACTAGAACTGAACTAGAACTGAACTAGAACTGAACTAGAACTGAACTAGAACTGAACTAGAACTGAATAGAACTGAACTAGAACTGAACTAGAACTGAACTAGAACTGAACTAGAACTGAACTAGAACTGAACTAGAACTGAACTAGAACTGAACTAGAACTGAACTAGAACTGAACTAGAACTGAACTAGAACTGAACTAGAACTGAACTAGAACTGAACTAGAACTGAACTAGAACTGAACTAGAACTGAACTAGAACTGAACTAGAACTGAACTAGAACTGAACTAGAACTGAACTAGAACTGAACTAGAACTGAACTAGAACTGAACTAGAACTGAACTAGAACAGAACTAGAACTGAACTAGAACTGAACTAGAACTGAACTAGAACTGAACAGGAACTGAACTTGAAGTAGAACTGAACTAGAACTGAACTAAACTAAGCTAGAACTGAACTAGAATTAGAAATGACTAGAATTCGAACTGAACTAGAACAGACGTCGGTGTAGCTTACAGAACATTCGTTAATTGTCATTTATTTGTATTAATATTTTTAACTCTTTCCCCTTTATTTCATACAAGTGACGATGTATGCAACACTAACATATTTCTACTTGTACTACATACACATACAAACAACTCTATACAATAAATAGCTGCTGTCTGTTCAAGTGGCGTTTTTAATGTTTAAAAATGCGTATGCATTTTAATTTGATTTTCATTACGTTTGAAAAAAATTAAAATTTCATACAACAAAACAAAACTTCATACAACAAGAAAAAATAATAAAATTAATACATTTATTTATTCATTTACATATATTATACATATGGATACTTCAGCTCTATGTGTTAGTGTGCAAAACTGCAGTATTTTCACATTTTTTTTTACTATTGAAATGAAAATCAAAAAAAAATCAACTCAATTTTATATTTTCAGTATTTTTGTTTGCTGTGGTTGTTTATCAATTAATATTTTTCTGTTCATTTTATTTTATTGTATGTAATAAATAGATCATACTTTATTGAGAGGAAATCTTTTATATAGGTCAGTTGCAAATAATTATGTTAATGAGTTCTTAATATAAAAAAGTGAAGGGTTAGTGGAATTGATATCAATGGTCTTTTGAAGTTTAAAAATTAGATGAAAATGTTAAAAACAAGCATATGTTTGATACTGCTGCAAAAAAAACGTACCACGATGCGTATGATTATTTTCGATAAATTCTATAATAATCATACGTAAGGGTGGTTAATGCGAAACTCTAACTAAGTAAAATGGAATTTAAACTGAACGAAACTAGAACTGAACTAGAACTGAACTAGAATGAACTAGAACTGAACTAGAACTGAACTAGAACTGAACTAGAACTGAACTAGAACTGAACTAGAACTGAACTAGAACTGAACTAGAACTGAACTAGAACTGAACTAGAACTGAACAGAACTGAACTAGAACTGAACTAGAACTGACTAAACTGAACTAGAACTGAACTAGAACTGAACTAGAACTGAACTAGAACTGAACTAGAACTGAACTAGAACTGAACTAGAACTGAACTAAACTGAACTAGAACGAACTAGAACTGAACTAGAACTGAACTAGAACTGAACTAGAACTGAACTAGAACTGAACTAGAACTGAACTAGAACTGAACTAGAACTGAACTAGAACTGAACTAGAACTGAACTAGAACTGAACTAGAACTGAACTAGAACTGAACTAAACTGAACTAGAACTGAACTAGAACTGAACTAGAACTGAACTAGAACTGAACTAGAGCTGAACTAGAACTGAACTAGAACTGAACTAGAACTGAACTAGAACTGAACTAGAACTGAACTAGAACTGAACTAGAACTGAACTAGAACTGAACTAGAACTGAACTAGAACTGAACTAGAACTGAACTAGAACTGAACTAGAACTGAACTAGAAACTGAACTAGAACTGAACTAGAACTGAACTAGAACTGAACTAGAACTGAACTAGAACTGAACTAGAACTGAACTAGAACTGAACTAGAACTGAACTAGAACTGACTAGAACTGAACTAGAACTGAACTAGAACTGAACTAGAACTGAACTAGAACTGAACTAGAACTGAACTAGAACTGAACTAGAACTGAACTAGAACTGAACTAGAACTGAACTAGAACTGACTAGAACTGAACTAGAACTGAACTAGAACTGAACTAACTGAACTAGAACTGAACTAGAACTGAACTAGAACTGAACTAGAACTGAACTAGAACTGAACTAGAACTGAACTAGAACTGAACTAGAACTGAACTAGAACTGAACTAGAACTGAACTAGAACTGAACTAGAACTGAACTAGAACTGAACTAGAACTGAACTAGAACTGAACTAGAACTGAACTAGAACTGAACTAGAATGAACTAGAACTGAACTAGAACTGAACTAGAACTGAACTAGAACTGAACTAGAACTGAACTAGAACTGAACTAGAACTGAACTAGAACTGAACTAGAACTGAACTAGAACTGAACTAACTGAACGAACTGAACTAGAACTGAACTAGAACTGAACTAGAACTGAACTAGAACTGAACTAGAACTGAACTAGAACTGAACTAGAACTGAACTAGAACTGAACTAGAACTGAACTAGAACTGAACTAGAACTGAACTAGAACTGAACTAGAACTGAACTAGAACTGAACTAGAACTGAACTAGAACTGAACTAGAACTGAACTAGAACTGAACTAGAACTGAACTAGAACTGAACTAGAACTGAACTAGAACTAGAATGAACTAAACTGAACTAGAACTGAACTAGAACTGAATTAGAACTGAACTAGAACTGAACTAGAACTGAACTAGAACTGAACTAGAACTGAACTAGAACTGAACTAAACTGAACTAGAACTGAACTAGAACTGAACTAGAACTGAACTAGAACTGAACTAGAACTGAACTAGAACTGAACTAGAACTGAACTAGAACTGAACTAGAACTGAACTAGAACTGAACTAAAATTGAACCAGAATGAACTAGAACTGAACTAAATCTAAACAAGAACAGATGTAGAACTGAATCAATGCTGAACTAAAGCTGAACTGAACTAGAACTAGAACTCATTTCAATTTAACAATTATAAATTTAGAGTTCCTTAATTGTCTTTTATCCATCCTCTGTCCTCACAATCTATTAATCTAATATGATTAATTTCAAAAACAATCCTCATCACTTTTAATTCAATATCTGTTTAATAAAGCAAAAATTACTTAATTTTCACTACCATTGGTACAAACACACAAATCTTGACAATAAAGCCTGCTTAGTATTTATTATCTAGAGAATTGAAATAAATCCAGAGGAAAAATATACAAACAAAAAAACGACATCATCATTTTCACACAATGACAACCATGGGGAGCGATTACAGGAAACAGAAAACTAAGTACTCCGTACTGAAAAACAAGCAATACAACAACAGTGTAAAATAAAATGTGAAATTATAATGTGACTGAGTTTAAGTCATGTAAGCTACCACTTCTTGTAGCAAGAATCCAACGTTCACACAGAATAACAACAATAATGAAATGTTGAAACGACCAACAGAGCACACATAGCCGCCTGAAGGTGGCAATGAAAAATGATGTTAATGAAATAAACATGTTTATTTAGGATGATGTCGGTTTTTTATAAAAAAAATATAAAAAAATCAGCGAACACTGTTCTATAAACATGTTTTTTTTCTGGAGAAGTATGAGATCCTGATGTAACAGTGTATTTGGGCCAAGGTTTTGCCAAAAGCTTTAATGTTTTGCGTGGTAATGATTATCATTTAGGGAATTGTATATGTATTGTATTTTTGTTTTTGCATTTTCACCCAATTTTTTTGCATGATAAATGTAAAATCGTGTAATACCACAATCATTGGGGATTAGGAGGAGAAAACGGGAAAAGAACCCGAAAAAAACTAAGAAAGCCGACTTTGTTTTATGCAGTGAACAATACTTGGGATTTTTCTTATATAATTCTATGTGATTTCTTTAATAGGTATATTTTGTAATACCTACCCGCAAATAGATTTGTTTACAACATTGCAATAAACACACTTTCATTACCTATTTTCCCACTTAACTTTTGTTAAGGGAATTAATGAAAATGCAAAATCATGTTTTTTACAAGAAACATTTAGAAATGAAAATCTTTTGGCTAATGAAATTTTCGAGTGAAATGTTTTCAAAAAGGGAGCCGTAAATGATTAATCTATAGATACTTACAGGCAACACATATTAATGATAATCAGAATCTATAGGTCTAAGAATGTTATTAATTAAGAAAATTATATGGAAAAGAAATTTTCAAATAAAAGAAACAGTAAAAAATGGATTAAATTTAACACAACTTGAACTGAACTAAAACAGAACTAGACAGAACTAGAACAGAACTAGAACAGAACTAGAACAGAACTGGAACAGAACTAGAACAGAACTAGAACAGAACTAGAACAGAACTAGAACAGAACTAGAACAGAACTAGAACAAACTAGAACAGAACTAGAACAGAACTAGAACAGAACTAGAACAGAACTAGAAAGAACAGAACTAGAACAGAACTAGAACAGAACTAGAACAGAACTAGAACAGAACTAGAACAGAACTAGAACAGAACTAGAACAGAACTAGAACAGAACTAGAACAGAACTAGAACAGAACTAGAACAGAACTAGAACAGAACTAGAACAGAACTAGAACAGAACTAGAACAGAACTAGAACAGAACTAGAACAGAACTAGAACAGAACTAGAACAGAACTAGAACAGAACTAGAACAGAACTAGAACAGAACTAGAACAGAACTAGAACAGAACTAGAACAGAACTAGAACAGAACTAGAACAGAACTAGAACGAATAGAACTAGAAAGAACTAGAACAGAACTAGAACAGAACTACAACAGAACTAGAACAGAACTAGAACAGAACTAGAACAGAACTAGAACAGAACTAGAACAGAACTAGAACAGAACTAGAACAGAACTAGAACAGAACTAGAACAGAACTAGAACAGAACTAGAACAGAACTAGAACAGAACTAGAACAAACTAGAACAGAACTAGAACAGAACTAGAACAGAACTAGAACAGAACTAGAACAGAACTAGAACAGAACTAGAACAGAACTAGAACAGAACTAGAACAGAACTAGAACAGAACTAGAACAGAACTAGAACAGAACTAGAACAAACTAGAACAGAACTAGAACAGAACTAGAACAGAACTAGAACAGAACTAGAACAGAACTAGAACAGAACTAGAACAGAACTAGAACAGAACTAGAACAGAACTAGAACAGAACTAGAACAGAACTAGAACAGAACTAGAACAGAACTAGAACAGAACTAGAACAGAACTAGAACAGAACTAGAACAGAACTAGAACAGAACTAGAACAGAACTAGAACAGAACTAGAACAGAACTAGAACAGAACTAGAACAGAACTAGACAGAACTAGAACAGAACTAGAACAGAACTAGAACAGAACTAGAACAGAACTAGAACAGAACTAGAACAGAACTAGAACAGAACTAGAACAGAACTAGAACAGAACTAGAACAGAACTAGAACAGAACTAGAACAGAACTAGAACAGAACTAGAACAGAACTAGAACAGAACTAGAACAGAACTAGAACAGAACTAGAACAGAACTAGAACAGAACTAGAACAGAACTAGAACAGAACTAGAACAGAACTAGAACAGAACTAGAACAGAACTAGAACAGAACTAGAACAGAACTAGAACAGAACTAGAACAGAACTAGAACAGAACTAGAACAGAACTAGAACAGAACTAGAACAGAACTAGAACAGAACTAGAACAGAACTAGAACAGAACTAGAACAGACTAGAACAGAACTAGAACAGAACAGAACTAAACAGAACTAGAACAGAACTAGAACAGAACTAGAACAGAACTAGAACAGAACTAGAACAGAACTAGAACAGAACTAGAACAGACTAGAACAGAACTAGAACAGAACTAGAACAGAACTAGAACAGAATTGGAATAGAACTAGAACAGAACCATATATGTATCTGTATAATGTAAGAAACAACATGCATAAAGACAATAAAAAAACAAATTAAATAAATAAAATTTTCGCTTTGATTTTACTGCCAACATTGTAAATAATATACATATAAACGGGACAATTGTTCATATAACATTTCGTGTTAATTAATTTATCATGTTCAGTTATTGTTGTTACTAACATACAAATGTAAAACATTGATTTTTACTTACGCCAGCCGAACTCAAGCATGTCATATCAAACTCCATTTTAAATAATAAAAATAGAAAACAATATTTTTTTGTAACAATTCTCTATCATTGTTTTGCCTAATGCATTTTCGTTAAAGTCTCTAGCATATTTCAAGAGCAGTCTATACCTGTCTTTAGTTTATATGATTTATCTATTTGGTTTGTGTATAGACAACAAACTTGATATAGACTAAAATAATCTCTTTATAAATTTTTAATATTTTGCTAAGTTCTAACATGTTTAATGCACAAATCAGTCTACATAACTATCGAGTACTGTTTACGTGTCTTTCGATAATAAAATGTTATTGCAAGTCATTTGATAACTTCTGACGATTTTCATGTTAGATGTAAATATATTTAGTTCAAACATATGGGTAGTGAAATAATTTTAAGTAAATTTCTTAATAAATTTAAACATAAACATCATTTTGAGACTATTAAATTACGTACTTAAACGTATAACTATTTTAAAATTAATTATTAATCATACGTCTAGTGGTACAAAAAATCCGAAAGCAATCACTATTGTATGACTTTTATATGAGAACAAATTATAAATCTCTTTAATTTCCTAACAGTCCTTTTTAGTTTTATCAACTACAAAATAGAAAACAACCACAAACAAAACAATATAAATTATTATTGCAAATATTGAATTTTAATTGACAAAACACAAATCTGTAAATAAAATCATTTAAATATAACCAATAAAAACCATAGGTATATAATAGGGTTGTAACAACTTTGATCACCTTAAGTTCTAGTTCAGTTCTAGTTCAATTAGTTCAGTTCTAGTTCAGTTCGTTCTAGTTCAGTTCTAGTTCAGTTCTAGTTAGTCTAGTTCAGTTCTAGTTCAGTTCTAGTTCAGTTCTAGTTCAGTTCTAGTTCAGTTCTAGTTCAGTTCTAGTTCAGTTCTAGTTCAGTTCTCAGTTCTAGTTCAGTTCTAGTTCAGTTCTAGTTCAGTTCTAGTTCAGTTCTAGTTCAGTTCTAGTTCAGTTCTAGTTCAGTTCTAGTTCAGTTCTAGTTCAGTTCTAGTTCAGTTCTAGTCAGTTTAGTTCAGTTCTAGTTCAGTTTCTAGTTCAGTCTAGTTTAGTTCTAGTTCAGTTCTAGTTCAGTTCTAGTTCAGTTCTAGTGTTCTAGTCAGTTTCTAGTTCAGTTCTAGTTCATTCTAGTTCAGTTCTAGTTCAGTTCTAGTTCAGTTCTAGTCAGTTCTAGTTCAGTTCTAGTTCAGTTCTAGTCAGTTAGTTCAGTTCTAGTTCAGTTCTAGTTCAGTTCTAGTTCAGTTCTAGTTCAGTTCTAGTTCAGTTCTAGTTCAGTTTAGTTCAGTTCTAGTTCAGTTCTAGTTCAGTTCTGTTCAGTTCTAGTTCAGTTCTAGTTCAGTTCTAGTTCAGTTCTAGTTCAGTTCTAGTTCAGTTCTAGTTCAGTTCTAGTTCAGTTCTAGTTCAGTTCTAGTTCAGTTCTAGTTCAGTTCTAGTTCAGTTCTAGTTCAGTTCTAGTTCAGTTCTAGTTCAGTTCTAGTTCAGTTCTAGTTCAGTTCTAGTTCAGTTCTAGTTCAGTTCTAGTTCAGTTCTAGTTCAGTTCTAGTTCAGTTCTAGTTCAGTTCTAGTTCAGTTCTAGTTCAGTTCTAGTTCAGTTCTAGTTCAGTTCTAGTTCAGTTCTAGTTCAGTTCTAGTTCAGTTCTAGTTCAGTTCTAGTTCAGTTCTAGTTCAGTTCTAGTTCAGTTCTAGTTCAGTTCTAGTTCAGTTCTAGTTCAGTTCTAGTTCAGTTCTAGTTCAGTTCTAGTTCAGTTCTAGTCAGTTCTAGTTCAGTTCTAGTTCAGTTCTAGTTCAGTTCTAGTTCAGTTCTAGTTCAGTTCTAGTTCAGTTCTAGTTCAGTTCTAGTTCAGTTCTAGTTCAGTTCTAGTTCAGTTCTAGTTCAGTTCTAGTTCAGTTCTAGTTCAGTTCTAGTTCAGTTCTAGTTCAGTTCTAGTTCAGTTCTAGTTCAGTTCTAGTTCAGTTCTAGTTCAGTTCTAGTTCAGTTCTAGTTCAGTTCTAGTTCAGTTCAGTTCAGTTCTAGTTCAGTTCTAGTTCAGTTCTAGTTCAGTTCTAGTTCAGTTCTAGTTCAGTTCTAGTTCAGTTCTAGTTCAGTTCTAGTTCAGTTCTAGTTCAGTTCTAGTTCAGTTCTAGTTCAGTCTAGTTCAGTTCTAGTTCAGTTCTAGTTCAGTTCTAGTCAGTTCTAGTTCAGTTCTAGTTCAGTTCTAGTTCAGTTCTAGTTCAGTTCTAGTTCAGTTCTAGTTCAGTTCTAGTTCAGTTCTAGTTCAGTTCTAGTTCAGTTCTAGTTCAGTTCTAGTTCAGTTCTAGTTCAGTTCTAGTTCAGTTCTAGTTCAGTTCTAGTTCAGTTCTAGTTCAGTTCTAGTTCAGTTCTAGTTCAGTTCTAGTTCAGTTCTAGTTCAGTTCTAGTTCAGTTATAGTTCTAGTCAGTTCTAGTTCAGTTCTAGTTCAGTTCTAGTTCAGTTATTGTCAGTTCTAGTTCAGTTCTAGTTCAGTTCTAGTTCAGTTCTAGTTCAGTTCTAGTTCAGTTCTAGTTCAGTTCTAGTTCAGTTCTAGTTCAGTTCTAGTTCAGTTCTAGTTCAGTTCTAGTTCAGTTCTAGTTCAGTTCTAGTTCAGTTCTAGTTCAGTCTAGTTCAGTTCTAGTTCAGTTCTAGTTCAGTTCTAGTTCAGTTCTAGTTCAGTTCTAGTTCGTTCTAGTTCAGTTCTAGTTCAGTTCTAGTTCAGTTCTAGTTCAGTTCTAGTTCAGTTCTAGTTCAGTTCTAGTTCAGTTCTAGTTCAGTTCTAGTTCAGTTCTAGTTCAGTTCTAGTTCAGTTCTAGTTCAGTTCTAGTTCAGTTCTAGTTCAGTTCTAGTTCAGTTCTAGTTCAGTTCTAGTTCAGTTCTTCAGTTCTAGTTCAGTTCTAGTTCAGTTTCTCAGTTAGTCAGTTCTAGTTCAGTTCTAGTTCAGTTCTAGTTCAGTTCTAGTTCAGTTCTAGTTCAGTTCTAGTTCAGTTCTAGTTCAGACATCAGTTATTCATAAACAAGTTCAGTAATAATTTTTGACAAAACCAATTTTATAATATTTCTGACAAATTACTTTATTTCTTAGTTCATTACCTACTTTTCATTTTCCTAAATAAAGTCATGAAACCTAAAGAAAAGCAAAAATAATAAGTCAGCATACATTTAAACAGAAATATTTGTCACACAATTCTATTGTTACAAACAAAATAGAAAAAAAAATCAAAGTCTTTTAAAAGCTTATAAGCCTAAAATATGCTATAAAATGTAAAAATTGTATAGGATTTTGACTTGTTTTCACAAAATACATAGAAATTACGTCGTTTTTCTGCCACAATTTTGTGTGTTAGGGTATTAATAGAAAAGAGAGCTCTGAAAATATTTGCTGTGCCGTACCTCTGGGGGTATAAACTGTCTTATAACTTCCGTTTTTTCGTTGTCTTGTTTTGCCAGGTAGTCATGTGTTTTTATGTGCAATTTTTGTCTATGTGAAGCCAGCGTTTCGTATGACAATATGTGTTTAGTGAAGTTGTAGAAAAAAAAAATTTTTATATTGTTGCAAAACCTAAAAACATGCAAAAAAGATTTGTTTGAAATTGAAATATAAATAGAAAGCTTTTGTTTAACTGAAACGTGTGAAAAGGTTGTAATAAAATTAGGAACATTTGGTACAGAGAAGGTACGTTTTATTTGCAAACTAAGCAAAGTTATCCTGGTAATACGTGTAGATTTTATATTATTTCGTTAACTGAATTGCTGGTTAAATGGTTAGTTCGTTCCGTCGAAGTGTCTGTCGTATATAAATCCTATTTCTATCACTATCTTTAGTTTTAAAACACTATTCTACAATCATGCTAAACTTTAACATAAAAAATCAATTGCATTTTTTTCATCAATCCTATTTAATTTCCAAACACTGTTTTTTATTCTCTTGATATCCAACACTTTAATTGCACATTTTCGAAATATCTGCTGATAAAGCAGAGTAAACTTAAAAAAAATGTATGTTTTGTTTTGTTTCTCTTCTGTAAAATAAAAACCGTAAATGGAATTTCACTCTTCACTCTTCCGTAACCTTATTTGTTGTAGAGAATATTTTTCTATGTATGTTTTATTTAAATTTTTTTATTTAATAATATTTATCAGAATTTCTCTATATATTATTATGTTTACAAAATTATTATCACAAATGCATAAAATAACTTTTACTAAATAAAATCTCATGTAACTTATCCAACCAACATTTATAATCAGAAGTAAACATCTTTGCTAAAATATAAACAAGATACGTTTATAATTCTACGTAAGATAAAAAATTTTTTTTGTTTGTTTCCTTTTGCAATTTTACTCGCCAGTCTATATTTTGACCACTTCATATTATCATCAACTCACTCATCCTGCCACATAAAACACTTCTAAAATATCTAGCTTCCACCATCACCAACACTATCTCTTTGTATTTGTATATTGTTATTTGTGAGTAGTGTATTTTTATCATCATCAGCAGCAGCGTCGTCATCATCTTAAGTGTTTACTTTCCAAAGTACTTTTATATAAGAGTCTTAGCATATTTAACCAATTGATTATTATTTTGCATCCGTTTCCGTTGCTTTTGTTTAGTGTTTCCTTTTTTTAACTATTTATATTATTGTTAATTATTGTGTGAGTGTTTGTTTTGCTAAGTTGACTATCATTATTAAATTGAATAAACATTAAATAGAAAAAAAGAATTACAATAAAACATAAATAAGAAATGAAATATTAAGTAGTTGAGTTATAGAAATGAAGAAATATTGCTTGCATTTTGTTAATAGTGTAGAATTAGTTGTACTCTACTCAAATAATGCTGCACCTGGAATATCTTCCTTAGATAAGGACTTACAATTGAACTAGAACTGAACTAGAACTGAACTAGAACTGAACTAGAACTGAACTAGAACTGAAACAAACTGAACTAGAACTGACTAGAACTGAACTAGAACTGAACTAAACTGAACTAGAACTGAACTGAAACTGAACTAGACTGAACTAGATGAACTAGAACTGAACTAGAATGAACTAGAACTGAACTAGAACTGAACTAGAACTGAACTAGAACTGAACTAGAACTGAACTAGAACTGAACTAGAACTGAACTAGAAACTGAACTAGAACTGAACTAGAACTGAACTGGAACTGAACTAGAACTGAACTAGAACTGAACTAGAACTGAACTAGAACTGAACTAGAACTGAACTAGAACTGAACTAGAACTGAACTAGAACTGAACTAGAACTGAACTAGAACTGAACTAGAACTGAACTAGAACTGAACTAGAACTGAACTAGAACTGAACTAGAACTGAACTAGAGAACTGAACTAGAAGAACTAGAACTGAACTAGAACTGAACTAGAACTGAACTAGAACTGAACTAGAACTGAACTAGAACTGAACTAGAACTGAACTAGAACTGAACTAGAAACTGACTAGAACTGAACTAGAACTGAACTAGAACTGAACTAGAACTGAACTAGAACTGAATAGACTGAACTAGAACTGAACTAGAACTGAACTAGAACTGAACTAGAACTGAACTGAACTAGAACTGAACTAGAACTGAACTAGAACTGAACTAGAACTGAACTGAACTGAACTAGAACTGAACTAGAAACTGAACTAGAAACTGAACTAGAACTGAACTAGAACTGAACTAGAACTGAACTAGAACTGAACTAGAACTGAACTAGAACTGAACTAGAACTGAAAACTAGAACTGAACTAGAACTGAACTAGAATGAACTGAAGAACTGAACTAGAACTGAACTAGAACTGAACTAGAACTGAACTAGAACTGAACTAGAACTGAACTAGAACTGAACTGAACTGAACTAGAACTGAACTAGAACTGAACTAGAACTGAACTAGAACTGAACTAGAACTGAACTAGAACTGAACTAGAACTGAACTAGAACTGAACTAGAACTGAACTAGAACTGAACTAGAACTGAACTAGCTAGAACTGAACTAGAACTGAACTAGAACTGAACTAGAACTGAACTAGAACTGAACTAGAACTGAACTAGAACTGACTAGAACTGAACTAGAACTGAACTAGAACTGAACTAGAACTGAACTAGAACTGAACTAGAACTGAACTAGAACTGAACTAGAAACTAGAACTGAACTAGAACTGAACTAGAACTGAACTAGAACTGAACTAGAACTGAACTAGAAACTGAACTAGAACTGAACTAGAACTGAACTAGAACTGAACTAGAACTAAACTAGAACTGAACTAGAACTGAACTAGAACTGAACTAGAACTGAACTAGAACTGAACTAGAACTGAACTAGAACTGAACTAGAACTGAACTAGAACTTAACTAGAAATGAAATAGAACTGAAATAGAACTACGTAGCGTAATACCCTGTCGCTACTTACATCTAATTTTTCAAGAAGCTGGATTGCAATTATCTTTTATTAGCTTTTTCAAAGCAGTTGTTGTGTATTTCTCAAATAGTTTTGTTTTGTCTAATTTTGTAAATGGCTTTTCATCAGCTTTATCTTTATTTACATTTATAAAGGATTTGTCAATAATTTTTTATAGTTTCTAAAAATGTCAAAAAAAACAACTTAATAATATACGAAAAGTGGTCATTGTCCTCATAATATTTTGAATACATTAAAGTAATTAGCATATTGCTAATAGGTTTATTTATTATTTATAGAATTTGTCAAGTATGTTTTATCAACAACAATCAAATAATATAATTTTTTATTTATTTTTTTGCTTTATATATGTTGAAGTGTTTAGATTTATTAAATTTTTTTAATAACATTTGATATTAAATAAAACTAAAAATATGTTCCACTCTTCCTTATTATATTATCTTTCCTAATTACCCCTATAGTTTGGTGCAAAGTTTACATTTATATCTCTTCTTGCTCACAAAGGGTCATTTATTAAAGTATTAAAGGAAACCGGAAACATGAAACATTTGTTAGCGAAATGTTGATAAAGAAACCTTTTAATGTTTGGAATACAAAATGTAGTAAATTTTCTAAAAGCAAGTTAAATCCTTCAATATTATGTGAAATTATCTGCAGGGCAATGGGAGCGTATGATTAATATTTATTTTTACTATTAAAAAGAATAAAATTGAATATTAAACTTTTAAAAGGGTTATTATTTCAAATTAAATTGCCAACTCATCCTATTTAAAATTATTTTAAACTTGCTTGTTTCTAAAAAAAATCTTAAAAATTATAGCATTTAATTAAATATTGATTTTGTTTTTGTGTAAAATAATTTAAATAATAATTTGACATTTATTTGCTATGTTTATAAATAAATTTTCTTGCATTATATGTATGTCATAGACTATTTATTTTTTTACATCTTTATAATAAATAAATAAATTATGTACATATGTACATATATAGAATATTATTTGTAGTCAAAGTCTATGCTACTGGATAGATGTCAGGAAAAAAAAAATCACAGACAACAACACAATTTTATAATTAAATTTTCCACAGGAATGAATAAATTGTCTATGATTTTATAGATTTAAGTGATGATATATGAGGAATTGCCAAATATATTCAAGACAGTTGCATTGAGTATCAATTTAAAAGTTCCATTTATAGTATAGTCATAGTCTAGTCATAGTCTAGTCATAGGCTAGTCATAGTCTAGTCATAGTCCTAGTCATAGTCTAGTCATAGTCTAGTCATAGTCTAGTCACTAGTCATAGTCTAGTCATAGTCTAGTCATAGTCTAGTCATAGTCTAGTCATAGTCTAGTCATAGTCTAGTCATAGTCTAGGTCATAGTCTAGTCATAGTCTAGTCATAGTCTAGTCATAGTCTAGTCATAGTCCTAGTTCATAGTCCTAGTCATAGTCTAGTAATAGTCTAGTCATAGTCTAGTCATAGTCTAGTCATAGTCTAGTCATAGTCTAGTCATAGTCTAGTCATAGTCTAGTCATAGTCTAGTCAGAGTTAGTCCTAGTTCATAGTCTAGTCATAGTCTAGTCATAGTCTAGTCATAGTCTAGTCATAGTCTAGTCATAGTCTAGTCATAGTCTAGTCATAGTCTAGTCATAGTCTAGTCATAGTCTAGTCATAGTCTAGTCATAGTCCTAGTCATAGTCTAGTCATAGTCTAGTCATAGTCTAGTCATAGTCTAGTCATAGTCTAGTCATAGTCTAGTCATAGTCTAGTCATAGTCTAGTCATAGTCTAGTCATAGTCTAGTCATAGTCTAGTCATAGTCTAGTCATAGTCTAGTCATAGTCTAGTCATAGTCTAGTCATAGTCTAGTCATAGTCTAGTCATAGTCTAGTCATAGTCTAGTCATAGTCTAGTCATAGTCTAGTCATAGTCTAGTCATAGTCTAGTCATAGTCATCGTCTAGTCATAGTCTAGTCATAGTCTAGTCATAGTCTAGTCATAGTCTAGTCATAGTCTAGTCCATAGACTAGTCATAGTCTAGTTCATAGTCTAGTTCATAGTCTATATATCTAGTCGTAGTCTAGTCATAGTCTAGTCCATAATCTAGTCCATAGTCTAGTCCATAGTCTAGTCCATAGTCTAGTCCATAGTCTAGTCCATAGTCTAGTCCACAGTCCACAGTATACTCACAGTCTAATCCATAGTCTAGCCCATAGACTAGTCCATAGTCAAATCCATAGTAGTCATAGTCTAGTCCATAGACTAGTATAAGTCTCTCCCATAGTCTATTCCGTCTAGTCATAGTCCTATAGTCTAGTCATAGTCTAGTCATAGTCTAGTCATAGTCTAGTCATAGTCTAGTCATAGTCTAGTCATAGTCTAGTCATAGTCTAGTCATAGTCCTAGTCATAGTCTAGTCATAGTCTAGTCATAGTCTAGTCATAGTCTAGTCATAGTCTAGTCATAGTCTAGTCATAGTCTAGTCATAGTCTAGTCATAGTCTAGTCATAGTCTAGTCATAGTTCTAGTCATAGTCTAGTCATAGTCTAGTCATAGTCTAGTCATAGTCTAGTCATAGTCTAGTCATAGTCTAGTCATAGTCTAGTCATAGTAGTCATAGTCTAGTCATAGTCTAGTCCATAGTCTAGTCATAGTCTAGTCATAGTCTAGTCATAGTCTAAGTCATAGTCTAGTCATAGTCTAGTCATAAGTCTAGTCATAGTCTAGTCATAGTCTAGTCATAGTCTAGTCCATAGTCTAGTCATAGTCTAGTCATAGTCTAGTCATAGTCTAGTCATAGTCTAGTCATAGTCTAGTCATAGTCTAGTCATAGTCTAGTCATAGTCTAGTCATAGTCTAGTCATAGTCTAGTCATAGTCTAGTCCATAGTCTAGTCCATAGTCTAGTCCATAGTCTAGTCCATAGTCTAGTCCACAGTCTACTCCACAGTATACTCCACAGTCTAATCCATAGTCTAGTCCATAGACTAGTCCATAGTCAAATCCATAGTGTAGTCCATAGTCTAGTCCATAGACTAGTATACAGTCTCTCCCATAGTCTATTCCGTAGTCCATAATCTAGTTTATAACCTTGTCCATAGTCTTGTCCATAATCTAGTTCATAGTGTTGTCCATAGTCTAGTCCATATTCTAGTCCATAGTCTAGTCCATTTTCTAGCCATAGCCTAGTCCATTTTCTAGCCATTGTCCAGTCCATTTTCTAGCCATTGTCTAGTCCGTATTCCATGGTCTAACTCATAGTCCCCAGTTCATAATCCAGTCCATTTTATAGCTTATAGTCTGGTTTATAATTTAGTCTAATGTCTAGACTATTGTCAATTTTGTTTTGGCATGTTCCCATATATTTTTGCAATAACTTCTATACAATATCACACAAATATATTTATTATTAGTATATAGAACATAAACTGTGTACAAAGTTGTTTATATTTGTATGATTGTGTGTTTGTCAGTTTATGTATGTATTTGAATTTTTGTTGATTTTCAACTGAAGTGTGTTGAAAATGTAACTAAAATTTCCATCAAGTTGCAATTGTTGTTGTATACATTTTGTGTGACTGCAGACATTTCTATACAACACAAATATTAATAGAACATAAATTGTAAAACCGAAAATTGTATAGTACCAGTTTGAGAGCATGACCAGGCATGTCAATGGCTTTTTACATAACATACTGTAATACAGCTCAGATGCAAGCAGAGACGTGGGAAACTAAACTTGAAATATTTAAAAAGATTCTAGATAGAGTTAGTTAAACCCATACTTCCATCTGCA
The DNA here is from genome assembly GCF_015586225.1 of Lucilia sericata. Taxonomy (NCBI): domain Eukaryota; kingdom Metazoa; phylum Arthropoda; class Insecta; order Diptera; family Calliphoridae; genus Lucilia; species Lucilia sericata. The sequence continues at coordinate 17,465 of NW_023994958.1, forward strand.
GTTTCACAAATTTAAGCTTTGAAATTTGTTTCTTTACTCCTTCTCTTTTTCCACCACTCTGCTTCACAGAATGCTTTAATGTTTCTATATTGGAAAATATTCATCTGTCCAATATCAGCCAGTCATGTAGATGTGATTTTTTTTCATTTATTATCGAAAAACACAAGCTACTTAACAAAAATTTCTGACCAAACATTAGGGGGAGAAGGTTGCGAGGTTGCAAGCAAAAACCAAAAATCAGAAAACTCAAAATGTTTAGAATCACATAATGATGATGTTGTTATGTCCAAAAGATCATGATGTTGTAGCTGCTAACGCTGATGACTTTCCACAAGGTATGTGAAGTATGTATGTAGTTAGGATATGTATGAATTTAGTTGGAAACATTATGTTTAACTTTACAAATCAATTAAGTATTTGTACGAACTGTAAGTAGGAGTGTATAAGAATGAGTATGAAGCCAAATTAAAAAAAAGAAAGCAAATTGAAATCGTTACAGAAAAAAATCTACAATCATTTCGAAAGATTTGGAATGTTCATTACAAACCATGTACATTTCCAACTGGTCAATAACTGTTAATTCATTTTTAGTACTATGTGTGGTAAAATGAGTAGCTGCTGACTACTTCATCATCAACAACATTACTGGTAACTAGAGAAATTCTTGTTTTTAATTTTTTTTTTATAAAGCGTCATCGAAGTTAGCAATTTCATTTAGTAAATCGTTGAATTTTTTGTTCTTCTTTTGCATTTAAGTAACTTGTTCATTTTTGATTTTCTCTTTCTTTGCAAACTCAAGTACACAAACAGTTGTTGCACTCTGTCTCCGAAGTTTTTTCCTACTTTTTGTTTAGAAGTCAACCATTGATGTCAAACCAAACCAAATGTATGGCAAACCACAAACACACTTGACATTGACTTGAAATTTAAATTAACTCAAATGTTTGCTGCGAAATGCAAAAATTGTTAAAAGCACACAAAACGAAGATATGTACATATGCATGTATTTGGCAGTAAGACAGTTATGAAACGAAGATGAACATTAACGTAATTAAAAACAAATTTAAATTTAAACAAATTAAAACAAGTCATAGACAACTCATAGTTAAGTCACAATCAAGACATAGTCAACACATAGTCTAGTCATAGTCTAGTCATAGCCTAGTCATAGCCTAGTCATAGTCTAGTCATAGCCTAGTCATAGCCTAGTCATAGCCTAGTCATAGCCTAGTCATAGTCTAGTCATAGTCTAGTCATAGTCTAGTCATAGTCTAGTCATAGTCTAGTCATAGTCTAGTCATAGTCAGTCATAGTCTAGTCATAGTCTAGTCATAGTCTAGTCATAGTCTAGTCATAGTCTAGTCATAGTCTAGTCATAGTCTAGTCATAGTCTAGTCATAGTCTAGTCATAGTCTAGTCATAGTCTAGTCATAGTCTAGTCATAGTCTAGTCATAGTAGTCATAGTCTAGTCATAGTCTAGTCATAGTCTAGTCATAGTCTAGTCATAGTCTAGTCATAGTCTAGTCATAGTCTAGTCATAGTCTAGTCATAGTCTAGTCATAGTCTAGTCATAGTCCTAGTCCTAGTCTAGTCATAGTCTGTCATAGTCTAGTCATTAGTCTAGTCATAGTCTAGTCATAGTCCTAGTCATAGTCTAGTCATAGTCTAGTCATAGTCTAGTCATAGTCTAGTCATAGTCTAGTCATAGTCTAGTCATAGTCTAGTCATAGTCTAGTCATAGTCTAGTCATAGTCTAGTCATAGTCTAGTTCAGTCTAGTCATAGTCTAGTCATAGTCTAGTCATAGTCTAGTCATAGTTAGTCATAGTCTAGTCATAGTCTAGTCATAGTCTAGTCAGTCTAGTATAGTCTAGTCATAGTCTAGTCATAGTCTAGTCATAGTCTAGTCATAGTCTAGTCATAGTCTAGTCATAGTCTAGTCATAGTCTAGTCTATTGTCTAGGTCATAGTCTAGTCCATAGTCTAGTCATAGTCTAGTCATAGTTTAGTCATAGTCTAGTCATAGTCTAGTCATAGTCTAGTCATAGTCTAGTCATGTCTAGTCATAGTCTAGTCCATAGTTTAAGTCCAAAGTCTAGACCATAGCGTAGCCTAGTCTCAGACTAGTCCATGATTTGGTCCACAGTCTAGTACATATTCTAGTCCATATTTTAGTACATACGCTAGTTCAGAGTCTAGTCCATAGTCCATATTTAAGTCCAAAGTATAGTCACTATTCTAGTCCATAGTCTAGTTCTAACATAAGTCATAGAAATATTTTCTCTGTGGTATGGATTATATTAAATCAATCCTTAAAAAAAAACAATTTAATCTCTATAATTCAAAAAACCATAATATCATTTTTATTGATCCGCATAATTATGGAAATAATATGATTTTTATTAAATGATTTCCCAACAATACTTAAATATTTACACAAAAAAGCCATAAATATTACACCATGCAAAGGACCAACAACATACTATCATCGGACACACATTCTCACATATCAACAACAATGTGAAATCAATTTGATACAAATTGTTAATAGTTGACTAGACAATATGATAGTGATTATACATACATATATTAAAAAAATGCTACAACAATAGCAATCTGCAACAACTAAGTGGACGGTTTAAAACGCCAACGTGTGTTATCCTAATTGTAATACCCATTATAAATCGTACAATGATGATAATACGGATGTTGGTTTATGAAGGAAAAAATATTAAAACATATTCACTTAAATATTATTATGTATATGAATGCATAAATATGTATATATACATATATATAAAAATCATTTATGTAAAACTCTAAATCAAACATAAACTATAAAGTGTTTACATAAGTTTATAGAGAGTTTAGGCAAACTAACAAAAAAGTGGACAACTATTATTTATTTATCTATTACACAGTGTAACAAAAAAGCAATACGACTAAGACAAGACTAGACTAAACTAGACTAGACTAGACTAGACTAGACTAGACTAGACTAGACTAGACTAGACTAGACTAGACTAGACTAGACTAGACTAGACTATGACTAGACTATGACTAGACTATGACTAGACTATGACTAGACTAGACTATGACTAGACTATGACTAGACTATGACTAGACTATGACTAGACTATGACTAGACTATGACTAGACTATGACTAGACTATGACTAGACTATGACTAGACTATGACTAGACTATGACTAGACTATGACTAGACTATGACTAGACTATGACTAGACTATGACTAGACTAGACTAGACTATGACTAGACTATGACTAGACTATGACTAGACTATGACTAGACTATGACTAGACTATGACTAGACTATGACTACACTATGACTAGACTATGACTACACTATGACTAGACTATGACTAGACTATGACTAGACTATGACTACACTATGACTACACTATGACTAGACTATGACTAGACTATGACTACACTATGACTACACTATGACTAGACTATGACTAGACTATGACTAGACTATGACTAGACTATGACTAGACTATGACTAGACTATGACTACACTATGACTACACTATGACTACACTATGACTAGACTATGACTAGACTATGACTAGACTATGACTAGACTATGACTAGACTATGACTAGACTATGACTAGACTATGACTAGACTATGACTAGACTATGACTAGGACTATGACTAGACTATGACTAGACTATGACTAGACTATGACTAGACTATGACTAGACTTGACTAGACTATGACTAGACTATGACTAGACTATGACTAGACTATGACTAGACTATGACTAGACTATGACTAGACTATGACTAGACTATGACTAGACTATGACTAGACTATGACTAGACTATGACTAGACTATGACTAGACTATGACTAGACTATGACTAGACTATGACTAGACTATGACTAGACTATGACTAGACTAGACTGACTATGACTAGACTATGACTACACTATGACTACACTATGACTAGACTATGACTAGACTGACTAGACTATGACTAGACTATGACTAGACTATGACTAGACTATGACTAGACTATGACTAGACTATGACTAGACTATGACTAGACTATGACTAGACTATGACTAGACTATGACTAGACTATGACTAGACTATGACTACACTATGACTACACTATGACTACACTATGACTACACTATGACTACACTATGACTACACTATGACTACACTATGACTACACTATGACTACACTATGACACTATGACTAGACTATGACTAGACTATGACTAGACTATGACTAGACTAGACTAGACTATGGACTAGACTATGGACTAGACTATGGGCTAGACTATGGGCTAGACTATGGGCTAGACTATGGACTAGACTATGGACTAGACTATGGACTAGACTATGGACTAGACTATGGACTAGACTATGGACTAGACTATGGACTAAATTTTCAGTTGCCCTGTGTTATATTTTTTTTTTTTTGCTGCCATCACGCTGTAAATATATACAGATGTGTGTATTTCGAAACAAGTGTAAATATGATGTTTTCAATTTTAAATGCAATTTTAAACAATATGTTGTCTATTTCATTGTGGTATGAGTTATTGTTGTTGTTTTGGTTATTTTTGGTTATTCATCTCTCAATTATTTCGTTGACTGAGTAGTGCCTATGGCGTCAATTTTGTGGAAATCACATTTTTCCACGTACTACGTCCATACATACATTTGTATTACAAAAATACACAAACACTTTGACACATTATTAAATATACATGTATACATACACATATACATAAATGTACCTAGAGTATTTTTTGCCTAAAACTATAATTTGTACCAACAAGTATGAGTTGATCGAATTCATGGCTCATTAAGAAAATTTGAAAAACTTTTCAGATTCCTCGCTCAATATTTGGTAGATAATTTTTCAAAAGTTTTGAACATTTTTCCACACCTTCAGTTCCCTGCATAAAATGTTCAGCGGGTTTACTATAAAACCACACTGAAGTATAAAGTATTTATGGTTTGACAGCTGAATGCACATTCCAACTATGGACGTCATTCTCTTATATGTATTATTGCGATGATACTGGTAGGTTTTTAATGACTTTAATGAAATTAAAAAAAAAAAGAAAAACTTTAAAAATCTAACCTAAACGTATTATTTTTAGATCCTTGCAAAACTTTAAGCTGAATATATAGAAGCACTAAAGACTCAAAAGCAAGAAGCAAGATATTCAACACAAAATCTGAACTGGCCTATGAATATACTTGTCATTTTCGATTCGACCAACTCAAATACTTACAATATTTTAACTTTTTTTTCAAAACTGCATATAAAACTTATATGAACTCGCATAGTTATACAGCATTTATGCGCATATCCTGATTTTTTCCAGCGTTTTGTGCATTTTTGCATACATGTATAATTTTTGCGTTTATTAAATTGGAGATTTTTTCCCACAATGCCACTAATATTTCAAACATCTGCCCCTCGAAAGCAAAAAAAAAAGAATGGAATACTTAAAACTAGAACAAAGTTTAGGACTGCAAAAATATTTGTGTTCATTATTATGATATGGACGCGAATGGTCAATTGGAAATTCAATTATGGAGATAATTTACTTATATCATAAAATGAAGACAATGAACTATACGATGATCTATAATATAACCTAACGATAGACTAAACTATGGACTAGGCTATGGTCTAGACTATGGACTAGACTACGAATTATACTATGGACCAAACTATCGACTATACTATGGACTAGAGTATGAACTAGACTATGGACTAGACTATGAACTAGACTATGGACTAGACTATGACTAGACTATGACTAGACTATGACTAGACTATGACTAGACTATGACTAGACTATGACTAGACTATGACTAGACTATGACTAGACTGTGACTAGACTATGACTAGACTATGACTAGACTATGACTAGACTATGACTAGACTATGACTAGACTATGACTAGACTACTAGACTATGACTAGACTATGACTAGACTATGACTAGACTATGACTAGACTATGACTAGACTATGACTAGACTATGACTAGACTATGACTAGACTATGACTAGACTATGACTAGACTATGACTAGACTATGACTAGACTATGACTAGACTATGACTAGACTATGACTAGACTATGACTAGACTATGACTAGACTATGACTAGACTATGAACTAGACTATGAATAGACTATGACTAGACTATGACTAGACTATGACTAGACTATGACTAGACTATGACTAGACTATGACTAGACTATGACTAGACTATGACTAGACTATGACTAGACTATGACTAGACTATGACTAGACTATGACTAGACTATGACTAGACTATGACTAGACTATGACTAGACTATGACTAGACTATGACTAGACTATGACTAGACTATGACTAGACTATGACTAGACTATGACTAGACTATGACTAGACTATGACTAGACTATGACTAGACTATGACTAGACTATGACTAGACTATGACTAGACTATGACTAGACTATGACTAGACTATGACTAGACTATGACTAGACTATGACTAGACTATGACTAGACTATGACTAGACTATGAATAGACAAAATTTGCTACCGGTATTGAATGTGCATTTTTACATAAACATATGCTGATGTATTTGTATATGTTCATCATGAGTATTTTAAACATTGTTGTTGCAATGCACATACGGAATGACTATTTTGTGTTATTTTCCGTAAATTTAGTTAAATTAAGTGAATTTATTCATACTCACCCACTACGACAGGCACGCAGGAACATGAGCACACTAGTGCTTATAGCTTTCATATGTTCGTAATACTTATATCTGCATTCATATTTATTTAGCTGTTGAATATTCAATATAAAATGCATGTATTTCAAATCAAAATGCCACTGTTCCACAGAGATTGTTGACCATATGTAGAGAACTATACCAAAACACAGTGGTGGCGTAAAATTAAAGATTTTTAGCGAAAAATCATTATAATTTAAATTCAAGTTTTTTGTTTTTAAACTTTTATTTTTCCACACACCTGTTTCTACAGCAAAAAACGCATAAAATATTTAGTCGTTGTGTTTTTGGCGAAAACACAAACATTTTATATGTTAATTAGTTATTATGCTACCATAAATGACTGCTTGTGTTGTTTACTAATATTTATGTTAAACCAATTATAATATTAAATAAATTTGTTAAATAATAGTTTATGTAAATACCAAATACTCGCATTATAAAGTTTAAATAAAAAAAGTTGAGGTGACTTTAAAATTAAAATGAAAATTAGAAACTTAATTTTAAAGAAGACATTTTTGGAAAAAAATTAAATCTTTATGGTTTAACTCCATTTAAGTAATCCTTAAATGATTACTTTCCCTAGAAATTTTCAATTTATGACTACAAACTCGAATAATGTATACATTTTATTTAACATTATTTTAAAACCCTTAAAAACGTCTCATAATTAATCCCTTATTTGTCGTATTTTATATTATTACTGTGTAATAAAATGCTCATTAAATTACGTTTTCCATGCTAGTGTCTTGAAAACAACTAACCATTCATATGGCAAAGTACTTCAAGTAAGTTGTTCGTTCTTTTGTTTAGTTACTTTCAAAGCCATAAGCGATATAAAAGCTTAACTGGTTAACAAACCAAGAATCAAATGTTTTAAGAATTTGGTAAACCTAGTGATGAGAGTTTAATGGCCAGGGTAAGCTAACAATGTTAAAGTAATTTACAAAAAAAAATATAGCGAATTTTAAATACCCTACGCATTTGTCAAGTAGTCGGAGTTTGAACAAGAACAAAACAAGAACAAAACTAGAACAGAACTACAACAAAAGAACTATAACTGAACTAGAACTGAACTAGAACAGAACTAGAACAGAACTAGAACAGAACTAGAGCTGAACTAGAACTGAACTAGAACTGAACTAGAACTGAACTAGAACTGAACTAGAACTGAACTAAAACTGAACTAGAACTAGAACTGAACTAGAACTGAACTAAAACTAGAACTGAACTAGAACTAGAACTAGAACTGAGCTAGAACTGAACTAGAACTGAACTAGAACTGAACTAGAACTGAACTAGAACTGAACTAGAACTGAACTAGAACTGAACTAGAACTGAACTAGAACTGAACTAGAACTGAACCAGAACTGAACAACTGAACTAGAACTGAACTAGAACTGAACTAGAACTGAACTAGAACTGAACAAGAACTGAACTAGAACTAGAACTGAACTAGAACTGAACTAGAACTAGAACTGAACTAGAACTGAACTAGAACTGAACTAGAACTGAACTAGAACTGAACTAGAACAGAACTAGAACAGAACTAGAACAGAACTAGAACAGAACTAGAACAGAACTACAACAAAACTAGAAAAGAACTAGAACTGAACTAGAACAGAACTAGAAGTAGAACTGAAGTAGAACTAGAACTAGAACTGAACTAGAACTGAACTAGAACTAGAACTGAACTAGAACTGAACTAGAAATGAACTAGAACAGAACTAGAACAGAACTAGAACAGAACTAGAACAGAACTAGAACAGAACTAGAACAGAACTAGAACAGAACTAGAACAGAACTAGAACAGAACTAGAACAGAACTAGAACAGAACTAGAACAGAACTAGAACAGAACTAGAACAGAACTAGAAACAGAACTAGAACGAACTAGAACAGAACTAGAACAAACTAGAACAAACTAGAACAACTAGAACAGAACTAGAACAGAACTAGAACAGAACTAGAACAGAACTAGAACAGAACTAGAACAGAACTAGAACAGAACTAGAACAGAAAACTGAACAGAACTACAACAAACTAGAAAAGAACTAGAACTGAACTAGAACAGAACTAAAACTGAACTAGAACTAGAACTGAACTAGAACTAGAACTGAACTAGAACTAGAACTAGAAATGGAACTGAACTAGAACTGAACTAGAACTGAACTAGAACTAGAACTAGAACTGAACTAGAACTGAACTAGAACTGAACTAGAACTGAACTAGAACTGACTAGAACTGAACTAGAACTGAACCAGAACTGAACAGAACTGAACTAGAACTGAACTAGAACTGAACTAGAACTGAACTAGAACTGAACTAGAACTGAACTAGACTGAACTAGAACTGAACTAGAACTGAACTAGAACTGAACTAGAACTGAACTAGAACTGAACTAGAACTGAACTAGAATGAAATAGAACTGAACTAGAACTGAACTAGAACTGAACTAGAACTGAACTAGAAACTGAACTAGAACTGAACTAATGACTGAACTAGAACTGAACTAGAACTGAACTAGAACTAGAACTGAACTAGAACTGAACTAGAACTGAACTAGAACTGAACTAGACGGACTAGAACTGAAACTAGAACTGAACTAGAACTGATCTAGAACTGAACTAGAACTGAACTAGAACTGAACTAGAACTGAACTAGAACTGAACTAGAACTGAACTAGAACTGAACTAGAACTGAACTAGAACTGAACTAGAACTGAACTAGAACTGAACTAGAACTGAACTAGAACTGAACTAGAACTGAACTAGAACTGAACTAGAACTGAACTAGAACTGAACTAGAACTGAAACTAGAACTGAACTAGAACTGAACTAGAACTGAACTGAACTGAACTAGAACTGAACTAGAAACTGAACTAGAACTGAACTAGAACTGAACTAGAACTGAACTAGAAACTGAACTAGAACTGAACTAGAACTGAACTAGAAACTGAACTGAACTAGAACTGACTAGAACTGAACTAGAAGAACTAAACTGAACTGAACTAGAACTGAACTAGAACTGAACTAGAACTGAACTAGAACTGAACTAGAACTGAACTAGAACTGAACTAGAACTGAACTAGAACTGAACTAGAACTGAACTAGAACTGAACTAGAACTGAACTAGAACTGGACTAGAACTGACTAGAACTGAACTAGAACTGAACTAGAACTGAACTAGAACTGAACTAGAACTGAACTAGAACTGAACTAGAACTGAACTAGAACTGAACTAGAACTGAACTAGAACTGAACTAGAACTGAACTAGAACTGAACTAGAACTGAACTAGAACTGACTAGAACTGAACTAGAACTGAACTAGAACTGAACTAGAACTGAACTAGAACTGAACTAGAACTGAACTAGAACTGACTAGAACTGAACTAGAACTGAACTAGAACTGAACTAGAAATGAACTAGAACTGAACTAGAACTGAACTAGAACTGAACAAACTAGAACTGAACGAGAACTGAACTAGAACTGAACTAGAACTGAACTAGAACTGAACTAGAACTGAACTAGAACTGAACTAGAACTGAACTAGAACTGAACTAGAACGAACTAGAACTGAACTAGAACCTGAACTAGAACTGACTAGAACTGAACTAGAACTGAACTAGAACTGAACTAGAACTGAACTAGAACTGAACTAGAACTGAACTAGAACTGAACTAGAACTGAACTAGAACTGAACTAGACTGAACTAGAACTACGAACTGAACTAGAACTGAACATAGAGCTGAACTGTAGGGTACATTTAAGTTCAAACATTCATTAAACAGTAATTGTTGTACAATTGCTCGACTCCACTAGTGACCCTTAGAAACATACAAAAAAACTCAATAAAAGAAAAACATAAGCTATGATGTGTTTACGACAAAATGTGTCTGTGTATTTAACTAAAAAATACAGCCAACGAGTATACATTGCATATCTCTTTGTGTGTTTGTGTGTGTAGCACTAAAACGGAAAACGGAAGTCGCCAAAAAACAATGAAATAAATTACAACACAAAGTAGACATTACAGAACTAGTAAACAGCAAAAATAGCAAAAGACTTCTAATTTCTACAGCTTTAAGCAATATTATGCTATTGTTTGTTTGCAAAAAGAATAGTCAATCTAAATTGCCTGGGCAAGAGTTGGAGTATTTAAGCTATTTCTTGGGTTCTGACGGAAAATACTTTGTTCCTTTGTTTAATGATGATTTTTGGCTGGTGTCGTTGTTGTTCCTCTTACTGTTTGTAGTTGTTGTTTATATACGTTTATTTAGATTTTACGTGTGCAACAAGGTCATAAATTCAACGTCGTTTTGCTGTTGTTTTGTTCTTATTGTTTCATTTAAAGAAATTAACAACAATTGTGTTGACATGCTATGGCGTTAAATTTAGATTTGTAACAAAAAACAAAGGAAGCAAAAAAAAACAAATATAAAATAAAACAAATAAATAAAGAAGCCTGAAAACATTAGGGAATTGAAAAGCTTAGGGAAAGAAGTTATCCAGTTCAAATTAGTTTCAAAAATTTAAAAATGACGTTGAAATGATAAACAATAATATTCATTTAAACTATTTAACTAAGTTTTAATATTAATTAACTATTATGTTATTAAAAGACTTTAGAAACATTTAACATTACTCAATTTTATGTATATTGTTAAATACTTTAAAGGCACTTTAATAAATTTAAACGACAACAATTCAATTAAAATATAAATTCAAGCGTATTGTTCTATTTTAAAACCATAGAGAATTTTAAATTGAATTTAAAAATTAATAATAAAATTATGTGTTGAGAAAAAAACACGTTACAATGAAATTATTAAAAAAAAAAACACACACACACAAAAGAAAAGCGTTCAAATAAAACAATTAATAATGAATTATGTTAATGGGCCAGTAGCAACAAACCACACAAACAACAAAAAATAATACAAATTACTAATACCTATAAGAACAACAGTGAAGAGCAAAGTTGTGTGTAAAACCTATAGCGTCAGTTGTAGTTAAGTTCTAGTTCTGTTCTAGTTCCGTTCTAGTTCTGTTCTAGTTCTGTTCTAGTTCTGTTCTAGTTCTGTTCTAGTTCTGTTCTAGTTCTGTTCTAGTTCTGTTCTAGTTCTGTTCTAGTTCTGTTCTAGTTCTAGTTCTGTTCTAGTTCTGTTCTAGTTCTGTTCTAGTTTGTTCTAGTTCTGTTCTAGTTCTGTTCTAGTTCTGTTCTAGTTCTGTTCTAGTTCTGTTCTAGTTCTGTTCTAGTTCTGTTCTAGTTCTGTTCTAGTTCTGTTCTAGTTTGTTCTAGTTCTGTTCTAGTTCTGTTCTAGTTCTGTTTAGTTCTGTTCTAGTTTGTTCTAGTTCTGTTCTAGTTCTGTTCTAGTTCTGTTCTAGTTCTGTTCTAGTTCTGTTCTAGTTCTGTTCTAGTTCTGTTCTAGTTCTGTTCTAGTTCTGTTCTATTCTGTTCTAGTTCTGTTCTAGTTCTGTTCTAGTTCTGTTCTAGTTCTGTTGTAGTTCTGTTCTAGTTCTGTTCTAGTTCTGTTTAGTTCTGTTCTAGTTCTGTTCTAGTTCAGTTCTAGTTCTGTTCTAGTTCTGTTCTAGTTCTGTTCTAGTTCTGTTCTAGTTCTGTTCTAGTTCTTCTAGTTCTGTTCTAGTCCTGTTCTAGTTCTGTTCTAGTTCAGTTCTTGTTCTAGTTCTGTTCTAGTTCAGTTCTAGTTCTGTTCTAGTTCTGTTCTAGTTCTGTTCTAGTTCTGTTCTAGTTCTGTTCTAGTTCTGTTCTAGTTCTGTTCTAGTTCTGTTCTAGTTCTGTTCTAGTTCTGTTCTAGTTCTGTTCTAGTTCTGTTCTAGTTCTGTTCTAGTTCTGTTCTAGTTCTGTTCTAGTTCTGTTCTAGTTCTGTTCTAGTTCTGTTCTAGTTCTGTTCTAGTTCTGTTCTAGTTCTGTTCTAGTTCTGTTCTAGTTCTGTTCTAGTTCTGTTCTAGTTCTGTTCTAGTTCTGTTCTAGTTCAGTTCTAGTTCTGTTCTAGTTCTGTTCTAGTTCTGTTCTAGTTCTGTTCTAGTTCTGTTCTAGTTCTGTTCTAGTTCTTTTCTATTTCTGTTCTAGTTCTGTTCTAGTTCTGTTCGAGTTCAGTTCTAGGTCTGTTCTAGTTCTGTTCTGTTCTGTTCTAGTTCGTTTCTTGTTCTAGTTTGTTCTAGTCTAGTTCAGTTCTAGTTTAGTGTTCTAGTTCTGTCTAGTTCTGTTCTAGTCTGTTCTAGTTCTGTCCTAGTTCGTTCTAGTTCTGTTCTAGTCTATGTTCTAGTTCTGTTCTAGTTCTGTTCTAGTTCTGTTCTAGTTCTGTTCTAGTTCTGTTCTAGTTCTGTTCTAGTTCTGTTCTAGTTCTGTTCTAGTTCTGTCTAGTTCTGTTCTCGTTCTGTTCTAGTCTGTTCTAAGCTTCTGTTCTAGTTTCTGTTCTAGTGTCTGTTTCTACTTCTGTTCTAGTTCTGTTCTAGTTCTGTTCTAGTTCTGTTTCTGTTCAGTTCTAGTTTCTGTTCTAGTTCTGTTCTAGTTCTGTTCTAGTTCTGTTCTAGTTCAGTTCTAGTTCTGTTCTAGTTTCTGTTCTAGTTCTGTTTCTAGTTTCTGTTCTATTTCTGTTCTAGTTCTGTTCTAGTTCTGTTCTAGTTTCTGTTCTAGTTCTGTTCTAGTTCTGTTCTAGTTCTGTTCTAGTTCTGTTCTAGTTCTGTTCTAGTTCTGTTCTAGTTCTGTTCTAGTTCTGTTCTAGTTCTGTTCTAGTTCTTGTTCTAATTCTGTTCTAGTTCTGTTTCTAGTTCTGTTCTAGTTCTGTTCTAGTTCTGTTCTAGTTCTAGTTCTGTTCTGTTCTGTTCTAGTTCTGTTCTAGTTCTGTTCTAAGTTCTGTTCTAGTTCTGTCTAGTTCTGTTCTAGTTCTGTTCTAGTTCTGTTCTAGTTCTGTTCTAGTTCTGTTCTAGTTCTGTTCTAGTTCTGTTCTAGTTCTGTTCTAGTTCTGTTCTATTTCTGTTCTAGTTCTGTTCTAGTTCTGTTCTAGTTCTGTTCTAGTTCTGTTCTAGTTCTGTTCTAGTTCTGTTCTAGTTCATATGGTCCTAGTTCTGTTCTAGTTCTGTCCTAGTTCTGTTCTAGTTCTGTTCTAGTTCTGTTCTAGTTCTGTTCTAGTTCTTTCTAGTTCTTTTATTCTGTTCTAGTTCTGTTCTAGTTCTGTTCTAGTTCTGTTCTAGTTCTGTTCTAGTTCTGTTCTAGTTCTGTTCTAGTTCTATTCAAGTTTTGTTGTAGTTCTGTTCTAGTTCCGTTTTAGTTCTGTTCTAGTTATGTTCTCGTTCTGTTCTAGTTCTGTTCTAGTTCTGTTCTAGTTCTCTTATAGTTCTGTTCTATTTCAGTTTAGTTAAGTTTCTGTTTTATCTTTTCTTCCTCGCTGTATGTTTTTCGACTTCCTCCTACAGTTGCATATTTAAAACCCAAAGACCTAGTAACAGCAGCAGCTCATTATTTAACAATGAGAAATTTTCGGTGTTTATTTGTCATCATAACGTTTGTTTTTCTTTAATTTTCTAACATTCATTTGTTAAAATGGAAATCATTTACGACAACATTTGATTGTTTTCTTGAGTTATTTTTACCTAAAATTCCCAAGAATTTTGTCCAGTTTTATTACTGATTTCATGACCATTGCGTGTTTAAATTATTTCCTCATCTCCTCTAAAGAAAATTTATTTTTTGTTTTTTTGATTTTATTTACTAAGGGTGTTGGGATTCGGAGAAGGGGGGTTGGTGGTGAATTTGTTACATTTTTTGCATGTCACGCACGCACTTGTTGTGATTTGGTTTCTTTTTCATTTAGTTACGTTTCATTTTTTTAATAGCCTTAAGGTTTGTAATCGTAATTTATTTACTGATAAGTTTTCAATAAGTCTAATTTCTTTGACCAACTTTTGATACAGGGAATTGCCAGGCATTCCAGCATGAACACAAAAGGTTTTGCTACAACTTTCGTCCGGCATAAACCTACTCAAGCAGTGCTACAGTTAGTTGTTAATTAGTATAGTGACTGTTTGTTCTACAAGGAGAATGACTATTCAAATTAACAATTTTCTTGCATTTACAATTGTAAAAAAAATTATTATCGCTTCAAAACAACTTATTATCTTGTGGAAAATATCAGTTCCGAAGTATTATAAATAACTTCTTCAAATTGTAGCACATTTTTAATTCGACCTCTACATAGCAACATGTATAATTACAAGTATTTACTTCTAAATTATTTCCTTTTATTATAACATTGTATGAGGGGTGGACATTAATGTGATTTTAAGTAAAAGTTAATTGTTTTGTTTGGTCATTAATAGTATTGACTTTGTAAGTAATATTTTAAAGAAAAAAGTTTTCTTCTTTTCATTCTCTAATACTATTAAGAGGAAATAGAAAATACATATTAATAACTAAAACTTTTCAACATAAGAATTTTAAAAGTTCCATTTATAAATCGGTTCTGTTCAAAATACTTTAGTTCAATTCTATTTAGGTTTTTGTTCAAATGCTTTTATAAAACAAATTTTGATTTCTTTCTGTAAAAATGTAGAACATTTGGAGAAAAAATTGGATTTCATGGAAAAAAGACAAGATATATAATGAATATTTTATTTACAAAGAAAAAGTAATAAATAAATGCTTCTAAAACCGGTTCACTTTTTAGTTCTAGTTCAGTTCTAGTTCAGTTCTAGTTCAGTTCTAGTTCAGTTCTAGTTCAGTTCTCGTTCAGTTTCTAGTTCCGTTCTAGTTCAGTTCTAGTTCAGTTCTAGTTCAGTTTCTAGTTCAGTTCTAGTTCAGTTAGTTCAGTTCTAGTTCAGTTCTAGTTCAGTTCTAGTTCAGTTCTAGTTCAGTTCTAGTTCAGTTCTAGTTCAGTTCTAGTTCAGTTCTAGTTCAGTTCTAGTTCAGTTCTAGTTCAGTTCGTTCAGTTCTAGTTCAGTTCTAGTTTCAGTTCTAGTTCAGTTCTAGTTCAGTTCTAGTTCAGTTCTAGTTCAGTTCTAGTTCAGTTCTAGTTCAGTTTCTAGTTCAGTTCTAGTTCAGTTCTAGTCAGTTCTAGTTCAGTTCTAGTTCAGTTCTAGTTCAGTTCTAGTTCAGTTCTAGTTCAGTTCTAGTTCAGTTCTAGTTCAGTTCTAGTTCAGTTCTAGTTCAGTTCTAGTTCAATTCTAGTTCAGTTCTAGTTCAGTTCTAGTTCAGTTCTAGTTCAGTTCTAGTTCAGTTCTAGTTCAGTTCTAGTTCAGTTCTAATTCAGTTCTAGTTCAGTTCTAGTTCAGTTCTAGTTCGAGTTCAGTTCTAGTTCAGTCTAGTTCAGTTCTAGTTCAGTTCTAGTTCAGTTCTAGTTCAGTTCTAGTTCAGTTCTAGTTCGTTCTAGTTCAGTTCTAGTTCAGTTCTAGTTCAGTTCTAGTTCAGTTCTAGTTCAGTTTTTCTAGTTTCTATTCAAGTTCTAGTTCAGTTCTAGTTTCAGTTCTGTTCAGTTCTAGTTCAGTGTCTAGTTCAGTTTCTAGTTCAGGTTCTAGTTCCAAGTTCTAAGTTCAGTTCTAGTTCAGTTCTAGTTGCAGTGCTACAACAAACAAAGTAATTGAACATTACATACTCCTTGCAAAAAACTTAAAGGTTTCCTTATATAGCCTACTTGACCTCTTTGCAATTTGTCTAGCTGTCAGGTGTTTGTAAAAAAGTATTTTTATAACCTCCTTGTTATAAAAAAAAAGGAAACCATAATAACGGCCAAACATATCTATGACGTAAAAAAGACTAAAAATATATAAAGAAAAATTTAACAACAACAGACATGCATGAGCTGGTGCTAGTAAAAAATATAAAACGTTTATTTTTATGACTACTTTAAAAAATACGATTAAAATCCTTTAATAAAAAAAATAATTAAATATATTTATGTGTGTTGGTTAAAACATACACAAACATGCTTGTATACAAGATACCTGAAGTTTAAACTTTAATTAAAAGGAATTAAAGTTTTGCGTTTGTGTTAAGCATACTTAAGACTCCTAAAGTAGATTTAAAATAATTATTTAAAAAAAACACTAACATAAACAAAAACCAAGTTAAGTACTTTTTAAAGAAATCATCATTAACTTTCATAATAATAATATAACAATAATATAATCATACTTACTTATTTAAATAATCTTTTGTATAAATCTTTTAACAGACAAAAAACACACAAATCTATTATGTATACACATGCACATACAAATCACTTCATATGGATGTATATAGGTATAAAAGTACCTGTATTTGTGTGTATGAATATATGGCTAATAAACAATTAAACTATTAAGAAGTATTTTATTAATTTACATTATTATACTTAATTTTACCTGTTTATATTTCAAGATTTGAAATACAGAATATTTGAGATTGTAAATATTAAACTGTAAGTACCCAGTAGTTTTGCAAAGAGTAAATGTCCCCATGTAATCAACATAAGAAATCCTTATTCCAACTGGATGTCACCCATATGGACAGTAGTTGTTCCTTAGAAAGTTGTTTTTAAGTCCATTAGAAGTTTTCTGTTATAAGAGGTGACAACCTTCGTTTGACTAAACTTCAAATCAAAGACAGTCATAACGAACTGCAGGGTATTACAATATAGGACTGTGTATGGATTTGTTCAGAGTATGTGAATGAATCTGTCAGTTTAAGAGTGTGTGTGTGTGCGAGTGTAAGGATATGTTTGTTTTTGTATATGTTTGTATTTGAGTTACATATACAATATTATAAGCTCCATAATAATTAGTTGCAATAAACTTTAACCTTAAAATTTAATTAACACAACTGTATAACACTGAAGTCATATGTAATGAGCAAGTTTAAGAATACACTTAACTACAAAAGTATTCGTACACTGCTAAATTATATATACATAAAAAATTTTATATACATACTTCAATACATAAAAACTATTTAATATTAAAGAAAAAAATAAGTTTATAATCGTAAAACTAATGAAAATCTATGAACACTTTATGTTGTTTCCTAAATATATATTTTAAAATCCTTATTTTATTCGCAAACTTTTACACTAAACTATAACCTATTAAAATTTATACAAATTTGTTTGTGCAAGTATATGTGTGTGTTAAAGTAAATATTTGCATACTTATACTTATGTATATGTGTCTTAGTAAAAAGAGATTTAAAAGATTATTGTGTACACAAATATTTGAAAATTTTTTGAATGTAAAATAGATAACTACAGTTTAAAAAACATGGGGAGGTATATGCAAATTTGTTCAATATGTGTCAGTAAGCTGGAATAGAACTAGAAAAGAACACAAACTAAAAAACAGAACACTAGACACAGAACTAGAACAGAACTAGAACAGAACTAGAACAGAACTAGAACAGAACTAGAACAGAACTAGAACAGAACTAGAACAGAACTAGACAGAACTAGAACAGAACTAGAACAGAACTAGAACAGAACTAGAACAGAACTAGAACGAACTAGAACAAACTAGAACAGAACTAGAACAGAACTAGAACAGAACTAGAACAGAACTAGAACAGAACTAGAACAGAACTAGAACAGAACTAAACAGAACTAGAACAGAACTAGAACAGAACTAGAACAGAACTAGAACAGAACTAGAACAGAACTAGAACAGAACTAGAACAGAACTAGAACAGAACTAGAACAGAACTAGAACAGAACTAGAACAGAACTAGAACAGAACTAGAACAGAACTAGAACAGAACTAGAACAGAACTAGAACAGAACTAGAACAGAACTAGAACAGAACTAGAACAGAACTAGAACAGAACTAGAACAGAACTAGAACAGAACTAGAACAGAACTAGAACAGACTAGAACAGAACTAGAACAGAACTAGAACAGAACTAGAACAGAACTAGAACAGAACTAGAACAGAACTAGAACAGACTAGAACAGAACTAGAACAGAACTAGAACAGAACTAAACAGAACTAGAACAGAACTAGAACAGAACTAGAACAGAACTAGAACAGAACTAGAACAGAACTAGAACAGAACTAGAACAGAACTAGAACAGAACTAGAACAGAACTAGAACAGAACTAGAACACTAGAACAAACTAGAACAGAACTAGAACGAACAAACAGAACTAGAACAGAACTAGAACAGAACTAGAACAGAACTAGAACAGAACTAGAACAGAACTAGAACAGAACTAGAACAGAACTAGAACAGAACTAGAACAGAACTAGAACAGAACTAGAACAGAACTAGAACAGAACTAGAACAGAACTAGAACAGAACTAGAACAGAACTAGAACAGAACTAGAACAGACTAGAACAGAACTAGAACGAACTAGAACAGAACTAGAACAGAACTAGAACAGAACTAGAACAGAACTAGAACAGAACTAGAATAGAACTAGAACAGAACTAGAACAGAACTAGAACAGAACTAGAACAGAACTAGAAAGAACTAGAACAGAACTAGAACAGAACTAGAACAGAACTAGAACAGAACTAGAACAGAACTAGAACAGAACTAGAACAGAACTAGAACAGAACTAGAACAGAACTAGAACAGAACTAGAACAGAACTAGAACAGAACTAGAACAACTAGAACAGAACTAGAACAGAACTAGAACAGAACTAGAACAGAACTAGAACAGAACTAGAACAGAACTAGAACAGAACTAGAACAGAACTAGAACAGAACTAGAACAGAACTAGAACAGAACTAGAACAGAACTAGAACAGAACTAGAACAGAACTAGAAAGAACTAGAACAGAACTAGAACAGAACTAGAACAGAACTAGAACAGAACTAGAACAGAACTAGAACAGAACTAGAACAGAACTAGAACAGAACTAGAACAGAACTAGAACAGAACTAGAACAGAACTAGAACAGAACTAGAACAGAACTAGAACAGAACTAGAACAGAACTAGAACAGACTAGAACAACTAGAACAGAACTAGAACAGAACTAGAACAGAACTAGAACAGAACTAGAACAGAACTAGAACAGAACTAGAACAGAACTAGAACAGAACTAGAACAGAACTAGAACAGAACTAGAACAGAACTAGAACAGAACTAGAACAGAACTAGAACAGAACTAGAACAGAACTAGAACAGAACTAGAACAGAACTAGAACAGAACTAGAACAGAACTAGAACAGAACTAGAACAGAACTAGAACAGAACTAGAACAGAACTAGAACAGAACTAGAACAGAACTAGAACAGAACTAGAACAGAACTAGAACAGAACTAGAACAGAACTAGAAAGAACTAGAACAGAACTAGAACAGAACTAGAACAAACAGAACTAGAACAGAACTAGAACAGAACTAGAACAGAACTAGAACTAGAACGAACTAGAACAGAACTAGAACAGAACTAGAACAGAACTAGAACAGAACTAGAACAGAACTAGAACAGAACTAGAACAGAACTAGAACAGAACTAGAACAGAACTAGAACAGAACTAGAACTAGAACAGACTAGAACAGAACTATAACAGAACTAGAACAGAACTAGAACAGAACTAGAACAGAACTAGAACAGAACTAGAACAGAACTAGAACAGAACTAGAACAGAACTAGAACAGACTAGAACAGAACTAGAACAGAACTAGAACAGAACTAGAACAGAACTAGAACAGAACTAGAACAGAACTAGAACAGAACTAGAACAGAACTAGAACAGAACTAGAACAGAACTAGAACAAACCAGAACAGACAGAACTAGAACAAAACTAGAACAGAACAGAACTAGAACAGAAATAGGACAGAACCAACTGTACCACAACTGAACTAGAACTGAGCTTTTTATATTTTTCATAGTTTAAAATTTCTGTCAAAAGTCACTAAAAAGTAGTTCGGTGATGAAAACCCTTGCTGCTTAATTGTCTTCGAACTTACTACTTAAAACAATATATCTGAAAAGACAAAACTTACTAAAGATACATGTACAAAATTTAAACTACATATTTAAATGTAATTTATATGCATCTGTGTTTGCAACTCCAACTGTATAAATATGTATCTATAAGTACATAATCTTACAGGTATCTGTGACTTTGGATACATACATCCACACATATGTAAACACAAACTGTACATTGTTAATCATAACATTTTATACCGGAAGGAAGTGTAAAATTTCAAATATGACAAATTGCATAAATCAACCGTTATGTAGAAATTTTGAAGGAAAAGCAATTAGTTGTTGTCGTTTTGGAGTAGTTTAATGTACATATGTATGTGTATGTATAAAAACAATACACCAACACAATTGCTATGAGAAAGAGTAGCTAACCACAACATTAGCAGGAGGTATTAGATTTTAATGTCTGCTACATATCCTTTTGCTATGGATTATTTTTGTACGCCTGAGTGTGTGTGTATGCTGATACCTAATAATATCCTTTTTACTCTTAGACAATAATTTGACTACCAGCAGATTCTTCCCTTAATCCCTCCGCACACATCCCCCGCTTATCTATTTCTCTGTGTTTTCACATCTTCATTGTTTAATATGGTTTTTTGTATTTTTGGTCATGTTGTAAAGCATATTTTATAGTTTTAATATAAGAAAATTTATAACAATTGTTGTCATAAGATTTTCAATTTTGTAAATTCATTCCATTGAATGTTTTCACATTGTTTAAATTATACATTAATTTATATTTCACTTGAACATTTTCTTTATGAGAATTTTGATTAAAATGATTAATCTAAGGATTATGGTTATGTACCAACATATGTATATATGTATGTACTGTGTATGAACTTATGTGCATATTAGCCTTAGGAGTAATGTTCTGACATTTACAAGACAATTTTGAAAGAATTTATATAAATGCAATAAGATTAATTTATTAGTTTAAATAGAGAAATTAGCTGGATTAAATAGAATTATATGTGCTAAACTATATGTACATACAAAGTTATTGAGTACGTATGATGAATTTTTAATACAAATATAACACTCATACGCACTAGATAACCAATGAGCTAAAAGTGGAAAATGTTTTTTACTATTTTTTTTATAAAATGACTAGACTATGACTAGACTATGACTAGACTATGACTAGACTATGACTAGACTATGACTAGACTATGACTAGACTATGATAGACTATGACTAGACTATGACTAGACTATGGACTAGACTATGACTAGACTATGACTAGACTATGACTAGACTATGACTAGACTATGACTAGACTATGACTAGACTATGACTAGACTTATGACTAGACTATGACTAGACTATGACTAGACTATGACTAGACTATGACTAGACTATGACTAGACTATGACTAGACTATGACTAGACTAGACTATGACTAGGACTATGACTAGACTATGACTAGACTATGACTAGACTATGACTAGACTATGA
This sequence comes from Lucilia sericata, assembly GCF_015586225.1. Taxonomy (NCBI): domain Eukaryota; kingdom Metazoa; phylum Arthropoda; class Insecta; order Diptera; family Calliphoridae; genus Lucilia; species Lucilia sericata. Next base: position 39,650 of record NW_023994958.1, read on the forward strand.
CTAGACTATGACTAGACTATGACTAGACTATGACTAGACTATATGACTAGACTATGACTAGACTATGACTAGACTATGACTAGACTATGACTAGACTATGACTAGACTATGACTAGACTATGACTAGACTATGACTAGACTAGACTAGACTATGACTAGACTATGACTAGACTATGACTAGACTATGACTAGACTATGACTAGACTATGACTAGACTATGACTAGAGTATGACTAGAGTATGACTAGACTATGACTAGCTATGACTAGACTATGACTAGACTATGACTAGACTATGACTAGACTATGACTAGACTATGACTAGACTATGACTAGACTATGACTAGACTATGACTAGACTATGACTAGACTATGACTAGACTATGGACTAGACTATGACTAGACTATGACTAGACTGTGACTAGACTATGACTAGACTATGACTAGACTATGACTAGACTATGACTAGACTATGACTAGACTATGACTAGACTATGACTAGACATGATAGACTATGACTAGACTAGACTAGACTAGGACTATGACTAGGACTATGACTAGGACTAGGACTATGACTAGACTATGACTAGACTATGACTAGGACTATGACTAGACTATGACTAGACTATGACTAGACTATGACTAGACTATGACTAACTAATGACTAGACTATGACTAGACTGGACTACTTAAATAATATTTATATCCCGGCCACAGAAGCAAACTATATATATGTTTTTTGTCAACATTTAGACATATAGAAGTTTAATTTAAAAAAATGATGTGTACCTTAAGGTGTGAGTTAATTTTACACATGTTAACTCGCTAGACAGCTGTGAGGTAAAACACATATATGTATATGTTTGCACATACATATGTAAATACTTACTTACATACATACATATATTTTTACTTTAATTTATATGTTGATACAACTCTTCTAATGTTTTGTTGCACGAGTTTTCGCATGTATGATGTAAAATTATTGTTAAAAACCGCGTAAATTTAATGACATTCTAATTATGAACATCAACCATATATAAATATTTTATATGACACCTTACGGCAAGCCATACATGACAATCGTAGAGCGAAATGCGGTACTGGAAAGAGAGAAAAACGAAAAAAGAATATGACACAAAATATATATATGTATGTGTTGAATTTGGTACTAAAGTAAATATTGCGGATGTTTAGATGACACCTAGGAATATGCATTAAAATTATACTCATATATACGGGGAAACAGTTGAGTATGAATATAGATGTTGAAATCAGTGTGTTTTTTATTACAGTTTTAGTCAATTTATCTAGTATGTGGTTTTAGAGGTTTTATATGTGGTTTTTTGTGTGTGGCTTAATAGATTATGAAAGTTAATTTGTAATTTAGATACACAAACTTGTAGTTGTATGTGTTCCCTTTTAATGGTTTGTTTTGAGGTGTTGAATATATAGTTTTAATTGGCCGTCATAATATGACTAATTAATAACTAGGTGTTAAATAAATTTATTGAATTAATATTAAATTTACTTTTGAATTTGAAAGCTCTGAAATATACTTTTAAATGGAAACTAGTCTAGTCATAGTCTAGTATAGTCTAGTCATAGTCTAGTCATAGTCTAGTCATAGTCTAGTCATAGTCTAGTCATAGTCTAGTCATAGTCTAGTCATAGTCTAGTCATAGTCTAGTCATAGTCTAGTCATAGTCTAGTCATAGTCTAGTCATAGTCTAGTCATAGTCTAGTCATAGTCTAGTCATAGTCTAGTCATAGTCTAGTCATAGTCTAGTCATAGTCTAGTCATAGTCTAGTCATAGTCTAGTCATAGTCTAGTCATAGTCTAGTCATAGTCTAGTCATAGTCTAGTCATAGTCTAGTCATAGTCTAGTCATAGTCTAGTCATAGTCTAGTCATAGTCTAGTCATAGTCTAGTCATAGTCTAGTCATAGTCTAGTCATAGTCTAGTCATAGTCTAGTCATAGTCTAGTCATAGTCTAGTCATAGTCTAGTCATAGTCTAGTCATAGTCTAGTCATAGTCTAGTCATAGTCTAGTCATAGTCTAGTCATAGTCTAGTCATAGTCTAGTCATAGTCTAGTCATAGTCTAGTCATAGTCTAGTCATAGTCTAGTCATAGTCTAGTCATAGTCTAGTCATAGTCTAGTCATAGTCTAGTCATAGTCTAGTCATAGTCGTCATAGTCTAGTCTAGTCATAGTCTAGTCATAGTCTAGTCATAGTCTAGTCATAGTCTAGTCATAGTCTAGTCATAGTCTAGTCATAGTCTAGTCATAGTCTAGTCATAGTCTAGTCATAGTCTAGTCATAGTCTAGTCATAGTCTAGTCATAGTCTAGTCATAGTCTAGTCATAGTCTAGTCATAGTCTAGTCATAGTCTAGTCATAGTCTAGTCATAGTCTAGTCATAGTCTAGTCATAGTCTAGTCATAGTCTAGTCATAGTCTAGTCATAGTCTAGTCATCGTCTAGTCATAGTCTAGTCATAGTCTAGTCATAGTCTAGTCATAGTCTAGTCATAGTCTAGTCATAGTCTAGTCATCGTCTAGTCATAGTCTAGTCATAGTCTAGTCATAGTCTAGTCATAGTCTAGTCATAGTCTAGTCATAGTCTAGTCATAGTCTAGTCATAGTCTAGTCATAGTCTAGTCATAGTCTAGTCATTAGTCTAGTCATAGTCTAGTCATGTCTAGTCCTATCTAGCTAAATCTCTTTGTGTTTGTTAATGTAAAATCTATCTTAAAACTACCTTTGTCCCACTGTCTTTATTTTAACTATATTTCCTCTAATTTTTTATTTTTCCGCCACCAACAAGTTTTGGATGTCTTTTGAATATTTAATTTCTGTTCAACTCCAACAAGATTCAAATGCAGTAATACACCGCTCTTCCTAAAGACATGAGAACAAGACCTGCAATTATGCAGCTTATAAGCGGGTATGATTAACAATTATAAAGAAACAGGTGTTAATTACTGGCAATTTTTTTTCTTGCAACAATTTTAAAGAAAAACCTGAAAACAGACAAAGATTAAATTATTTAATAACTTTTCTACTTTAAACACTACTTCCTCTTATTACGTCTTAGAACACCAAAATAGTTCAGGCACTTAAAAAATCCAAAAAGAAAAAAAACTGCAACAAAAAGGAAGCATAAGAAATATATCCTTTAAATATTGTAACTAACAATACGACAGAGAGTTAACACCCCATATGAGAATGCACTTGATTGTCGACCATAAATAACGTTAAACTTCCGACAAATGTTGGTGGAAAAAATCCACTTTTTTTAAAGCATTTGTAAGCTTGTAACTCGTACTCTTGTATGGATTTATGTTTATGGATGGAAAGTGTGGTTTGCAATGTTTCAAATATTCGTTTTTTCTCCATTTCATACTTTCGAAGTAGTAAATACTTTCTTTTAAATGGAATCTTATGCTGTGTACTTACTATTTTTCGTAATGCATTCGAAACCACTAGTTGTTGCATGTGTTGCAGACGTAAATTTTTATTTATTACAATAAATATAAAATGAAACATGTTTGGCAACACTACACATTTACAATTGAGTAAGTGAAGTGAGTAGGTAACACTAACAACAACAGACAAATAAATGTACGGGCCAGACCTATTTAAAATTGTTTTGTAATACCGGCAAAGAAACAGTGCAAAAAAGGGAAAATGCAGTGATAAGGGTGTGATAAAATGAGATATTAAATAGAAGAGGATTTATAAAAGAATTAGAAGTGAAGTCAAACTGAACTGAACTACAAAACAGAACTAAAACTAACTAAACTGACTAGAACTGAACTAAACTGAACTAGAACTGACTAGAACTGAACTAGAACTGAACTAGAACTGAACTAGAACTGAACTAGAACTGAACTAGAACTGAACTAGAACTGAACTAGAACTGAACTAGAACTGAACTAGAACCTGAACTAGAACTGAACTAGAACTGAACTAGAACTGAACTAGAACTTAACTAGAACTGAACTAGAACTGAACTAGAACTGAACAGAACTGAACTAGAACTGAACTAGAACTGAACTAGAACTGAACTAGAACTGAACTAGAACTGAACTAGAACTGAACTAGAACTGAACTAGAACTGAACTAGAACTGAACTAGAACTGAACTAGAACTGAACTAGAACTGAACTAGAACTGAACTAGAACTGAACTAGAACTGAACTAGAACTGAACTAGAACTGAACTAGAACTGAACTAGAACTGAACTAGAACTGAACTATAACTGAACTAGAACTGAACTAGAACTGAACTAGAACTGAACTAGAACTGAACTAGAACTGAACTAGAACTGAACTAGAACTGAACTAGACTGAACTAGAACTGAACTAGAACTGAACTAGAACTGAACTAGAACTGAACTAGAACTGAACTAGAACTGAACTATAACTGAACTAGAACTGAACTAGAACTGAACTAGAACTGAACTAGAACCGAACTAGAACTGAACTAGAACTGAACTAGAACTGAACTAGAACTGAACTAGAACTGAACTAGAACTGAACTAGAACTGAACTAGAAATGAACTAGAACTGAACTAGAACTGAACTAGAACTGAACTACATTTGAACTACAACTTAACTACAACCGAACTACAATTATCTACAACTGAACTACAACCAAACTAGAACTAAACTACAACTGAACTACGACTGCACTACAACTTATCTACAACTTAACTACAACTTAACAACAACTTATATACAACTGAACTGCTACTGAACTACAATTAAACTACAACTGAACTACAACCGAACTACAACTTATACTCGAAGTGAACTGCCATAATAAATTATTTCAACATTCTTTATTTAAACACCCTGTATACATTGAATATGTGAAATGTAACATTTTGTATCATGTAATTTAAAGAATTTGCAACAGAAAAAGGAAGTATTTAAGAAATTTCGTTTAAAGAAGGAAATTTTTTAAGGAAGAACTTATAAATTTAACCCATTTTAAAGGGAACTTTTAATAAGTTACTAAAGACAATTTAATTTATAGCTAAACATTATGAGTTAGTAATTATGATTATTAATTTCATAAAATTTTTAGCAATTAATTTTTAAAGTAGAAGAAAATTACATATGATTTGGAAGATTTGCTTGAAGTTTTGGTTCCCGAGATTGAAGCAAAATCAGCAGTGAATTTTCAAGGATTTTTTCTTGTTCTTTTTTGCTATCTCTTGGCACTGTCCACGTACTCCTCGTAATGGTTGCAAGTAAAACTAAAAATTACTTTTCCTACTAAAAGGTCATAATTAATTTTATTAGGTGGTGAAAAGTAATTAAAAGAAAAGAACTTTTTTTTCAAAAAAGTAGTAGCAAAAGTTAGTTAAGAAACTGAAAGATAGAACAAATGAATACATTTTGAAGAAAATTTAAGAAAACATACAAAATTCACTTAAAAATAATAAAATCGTAAATATCTCCAAATATCCATTAAAATTAAAATATGTACATTGTGATTTAAACATATTCTACAAAATCAAAATCAATTACTTTAAAAGAGTACAACCAATTTGTTCCAAACCAATAGCACCATTATCTTTTTTTCTTATTTCTTTATACTTTCATGTTGTTTCATAAATCTATCAATTTATAAATTATTGATAAATACAACAGCCACCACTTGAGTATTCCCGATGACTAATGTTTGATCATTGTTGAGTTTAACACCAAAGGAGTTTTTTTTATTCCTTTCATATTATCCACCATCATCTTTCCTTATGATTTTTTTTCTCTCACTCAAAACAGATAGAAACAATGGATGTTAATAAATTTTTCAAACAAATACTGTGTCAGTAAATATTTCAAAAACCACAGGAGTATCCTGGAAGAGGAAAGAAGCTACTGGGTGGTGGTACAGGAAAATATGAAAAGTAAAGGACTCTTAACAAACTGCTCCGGCTGCAACCTATTTTTTTTTCTTGTTTTTATGTTGTTATGAGTGTAAGAGGGTGAGAGGTAGAAAGAATGTATTGAACACTTGAAATAATTTATGCGCTCATAATTTACCTTGATTTTCTGTGGTTTAGATCATGAACAAAAAAATAAAGAACTCTATTGTTTTTCAATTTATTTGTAGGAGTAAAAAACAAATAATTTTTCATATATAGAAAAGTGCAGGGTGGAAAATGGAGAAAAATGTAAAACACTTGTTGTAGGTTAGATGTATATTTAATATTTATGGCATACATTTAGGCAGCAATAAAGAAATAAAAAGTAGCAAAGAATATGGGATTTTTAAAATAAGAAAGAATGGAGTTTTAAAATTTACTAACTGAATTATTAAAAATTTTTCTGGGATAACTTAAAAATTGAGACTTTTTTCAAATTTATGTTGAACTGAACTAGAATAGAAGACAACTAGAACAGAACTAGAATAGAGCTAGAACAGAACTAGAACAGAGCTAGAACAGAACTAGAAAGAACTAGAACAGAACTAGAACAGAACTAGAACAGAACTAGAACAGAACTAGAACAGAACTAGAACAGAACTAGAACAGAACTAGAACAGAACTAGAACAGAACTAGAACAGAACTAGAACAGAACTAGAACAGACTAGAACTAGAACAGAACTAGAAACAGAACTAGAACAGAACTAGAACAGAACTAGAACAGAACTAGAACAGAACTAGAACAGAACTAGAACAGAACTAGAACAGAACTAGAACAGAACTAGAACAGAACTAGAACAGAACTAGAACAGAACTAAACAGAACTAGAACAGAACTAGAACAGAACTAGAACAGAACTAGAACAGAACTAGAACAGAACTAGAACAGAACTAGAACAGAACTAGAACAGAACTAGAACAGAACTAGAACAGAACTAGAACAGAACTAGAACAGAACTAGAACAGAACTAGAACAGAACTAGAACAGAACTAGAACAGAACTAGAACAGAACTAACAGAACTAGAACAGAACTAGAACAGAACTAGAACAGAACTAGAACAGAACTAGAACAGAACTAGAACAGAACTAGAACAGAACTAGAACAGAACTAGAACAGAACTAGAACAGAACTAGAACAGAACTAGAACAGAACTAGAACAGAACTAGAACAGAACTAGAACAGAACTAGAACAGAACTAGAACAGAACTAGAACAGAACTAGAACAGAACTAGAACAGAACTAGAACAGAACTAGAACAGAACTAGAACAGAACTAGAACAGAACTAAACAGAACTAGAACAGAACTAGAACAGAACTAGAACAGAACTAGAACAGAACTAGAACAGAACTAGAACAGAACTAGAACAAACTAGAACAGAAGTAGAACAGAACTAGAACAGAATAGAACAGAACTAGAACAGAACTAGAACAGAACTAGAACAGAACTAGAACAGAACTAGAACAGAACTAGAACAGAACTAGAACAGAATAGAACAGAACTAGAACAGAACTAGAACAGAACTAAACAGAACTAGAACAGAACTAGAACAGAACTAGAACAGAACTAGAACAGAACTAGAACAGAACTAGAACAGAACTAGAAACAGAACTAGAACAGAACTAGAACAGAACTAGAACAGAACTAGAACAGAACTAGAACAGAACAGAACTAGAACAGAAGTAGAACAGAACTAGAACAGAACTAGAACAGAACTAGAACAGAACTAGAACAGAACTAGAACAGAACTAGAACAGAACTAGAACAGAACTAGAACAGAACTAGAACAGAACTAGAACAGAACTAGAACAGAACTAGAACAGAACTAGAACAGAACTAGAACAGAACTAGAACAGAACTAAACAGAACTAGAACAGAACTAAACAGAACTAGAACAGAACTAGAACAGAACTAGAACAGAACTAGAACAGAACTAGAACAGAACTAGAACAGAACTAGAACAGAACTAGAACAGAACTAGAACAGAACTAGAACAGAACTAGAACAGAACTAGAACAGAACTAGAACAGAACTAGAACAGAACTAGAACAGAACTAGAACAGAACTAGAACAGAACTAGAACAGAACTAGAACAGAACTAGAACAGAACTAGAACAGAACTAGAACAGAACTAGAACAGAACTAGAACAGAACTAGAACAGAACTAGAACAGAACTAGAACAGAACTAGAACAGAACTAGAACAGAACTAGAACAGAACTAGAACAGAACTAGAACAGAACTAGAACAGAAACTAGAACAGAACTAGAACAGAACTAGAACAGAACTAGAACAGAACTAGAACAGAACTAGAACAGAATAGAACACAGAACTAGAACAGAACTAGAACAGCAGAACTAGAACAGAACTAGAACAGAACTAGAACAGAACTAGAACAGAACTAGAACAGAACTAGAACAGAACTAGAACAGAACTAGAACAGAACTAGAACAGAACTAGAACAGAACTAGAACAGAACTAGAACAGAACTAGAACAGAACTAGAACAGAACTAGAACAGAGAACTAGAACTAGAAAACTAGAACAGAACTAGAACAGAACTAGAACAGAACTAGAACAGAACTAGAACAGAACTAGAACAGAACTAGAACAGAACTAGAACAGAACAGAACAGAACTAGAACAGAACTAGAACAGAACTAGAACAGAAACTAGAACAGAACTAGAACAGAACTAGACAGAACTAGAACAGAACTAGAACAGAACTAGAACAGAACTAGAACAGAACTAGAACAGAACTAGAACAGAACTAGAACAGAACTAGAACAGAACTAGAACAGAACTAGAACAGAACTAGAACAGAACTAGAACAGAACTAGAACAGAACTAGAACAGAACTAGAACAGAACTAGAACAGAACTAGAACAGAACTAGAACTAGAACTAGAACAGAACTAGAACTAGAACAGAAATAGAACAGAACTAGAACAGAACTAGAACCTCAACTAGAACCTCAACTAGAACCTCCAACTAGAACCTCAACTAGAACCTCAACTAGAACCTCAACTAGAACCTCAACTAGAACCTCAAACTAGAACCTCAACTAGAACCTCAACTAGAACCTCAACTAGAACCTCAACTAGATCTCAATGAGAACTCAATGAGAACTCAAGTCGAACTTAACTAGAACTCAACTTAAAATCAACTAGAACTCAACTAGAACTCAACTAGAATTCAACTAGAATTTAACTTGAACTTAACTGGAACTCAACTAGAAATCAGCTAGAACTAGTACTCAACTGTAACTCAACTAGATCTGAACTATAACGCAACTAGTAATGAAGTGGAACTCAACTAGAACTCAATTACAACTGAACTAGGACAGAAGTAGTATTAAAGCTTAGTACTTATTTCAACATTTCCATCACCTCCTCTTGTTTACACTACAAGTCTAATTGCCAAAAGAATTTCAAACATTTTTTTCTCTTAAATTAGTTAAAGTTAATTGTCGTAATTTTTTCTATTTAGATAATAAAAATTTGCCTTTGTAAAACTACTATAGTTAAAATATTTAAATAAAACTAAAAGATTATTTACTTTAACACTCTTGTGAGTCTTTTTTTTTTTTTGAAAGATCTACTGCAATATTTGCCATACAATGTCAAATATTCTTTTGATATACAAATTTTTATATAAAAAAAAAAACAATAAAATAAAGTTTTTATTGTTTTAGAAGAAGAAAAGTTTTATGCATGATTAAATAAAAGATTTACAAAAACTGCACAAAATAATCAAGAAAAAAAATCTCTTAAGAGTTTTGTTTTTCATTTTGTTATAAACAAACATGCAAAAGTCTAAAAGTAAATAAATTTTAAATTAAAGATTTAATTAAACTTAATAGAAAAGAAATTTATTTTTAGCTAAAGAAAATAAAAATTAAGATAAATTTAAAAGTAAATAAGACAATTAGAAGATTTTAAAAGGATTTATTTTTGAAAGTCAATATGTTAATTACTTATGAGGCAAAGAAAACATTGCCTAGTTTTAGGCAGTAAATAATGTTGCCTGCCCTTAGGCGGAGTTATGCATTTATAATTTCTATTGTTTTGTCATTAATACCGGGCCACCATATGTTTAGTTCCCAAATTATTTAGTCACTTAAAGTATTATACCGGTTAAGGGGTTTTTTCTTTGGCATTTCTCTGCCTTATGATATGGGTTGAGTTTTGTGATATATTTTCTCCTGTAATTCAATTGTATTAAAATGATTATTTTATTTAACACAAAACCGTGTTATAAAGGAACAAAAAAACTTTTTCTTTAAGTAACTGAAACTTTTTTGCTTTATATTTTTTTTTTTGGAAAAGTTTTTTGTAACACCTTAAAGAAAAAGTTGACCACTGCCACCATCATCCTCATAATATTCATCATCATTAGCATTTGTAATAATATAAAAAGTTCTAACTAAAAATGACCTGGGAAAATACACAGGTGATTATGTTAAGGAAATAAGTTTACTTTTTTTCGGAACTTTTTTCTAAAAGGAAACTGTATTGTAAAGGATAAATTAATTATGTTTTAAGTAGATATTCTAATCAAGGAGGTGTATACAAGTGATTAAATAAAACAGGAATATGCTAAAAATCTTGTATAATATAACACTTATTTATTTCATTTATTTATTGCTGCATACATTAAGGCTTGATTATAAAACATGAACTATTGCCTAATTTTAGGCTTAAAAAAAACTACTTCAAACTAGACCATTATATCACTTAACCAGCTGTCCTAGAAAAATCCCCCCAGTCCTCCACCTTACTCTTCTCTTTATCACCTTAATTGCTAACAAATTTAGTCTTCCAATTCATATGCTCAACACGTTGCCTCATTTAATTTTAATAGCATTTTAAGTTTAATACTAAATTTGACACAATTTTTTCAACTTTCTGCAATACTTTTTAGCCTTGTAATTTATTAAAGATACTTTTAAATTTAGAAACTCTTAAAAGTATTTTAAATGTACTTGAATTTTAATTTTTTTCTTAAGCTAAACAAATGACCTTTGAACAATGGTTTTAATTCAAAATCAATTTATACTCACAACCTCTAAAGCCCCTGCCGCTATGCTACATACTCTAACCATTATTATGACTTCAAAGCAAAAATAAAAAATTCAACAATTCTTATTTTTTTTTTTCTCTTGAAGTCATCATTTTTAGTATGTCATAACATTGTCATGTTTTTCGTGTAGGTTTTTCTTTCCCAAATGTATTTTGGCTTGTCAACTGGGACTATTATATGATGGTTTTTGTCTTGTTTGATTTTGATTTTTTTTTTTTTTTTGTTTTCTTATTTTAGTTCAAAAAGCGGAACAATTGCTCAACGTGACAAGGTAAAATGTAATGAGGGAAGCAACAAAACTAACATACCAGTTAATGTTCTATGACATTTAATAGCATTTGGCTCCTGCCCGTAAAGCCATAAAAAATAAACGTGATTTGGAACAAAATGCCGAAAAAAAGAATGATATTAAAGGAAATGCCTAGCTACGGCATAAGAGGTCAAAGATAGCATTTTGTTGGATGTTTAAAGAGTATTGTATGAAAAATAAATGAAATCAAGAAGAAGGAAGCATAATAGTCTAGTCATAGTCTAGTCATAGTCTAGTTATAGTCTAGTCATAGTCTAGTCATAGTCTAGTCATAGTCTAGTCATAGTCTAGTCATAGTCTAGTCATAGTCTAGTCATAGTCTAGTCATAGTCTAGTCATAGTCTAGTCATAGTCTAGTCATAGTCTAGTCATAGTCTAGTCATAGTCTAGTCATAGTCTAGTCATAGTCTAGTCATAGTCTAGTCATAGTCTAGTCATAGTCTAGTCATAGTCTAGTCATAGTCTAGTCATAGTCTAGTCATAGTCTAGTCATAGTCTAGTCATAGTCTAGTCATAGTCTAGTCATAGTCTAGTCATAGTCTAGTCATAGTCTAGTCATAGTCTAGTCATAGTCTAGTCATAGTCTAGTCATAGTCTAGTCATAGTCTAGTCATGTCTAGTCATAGTCTAGTCATAGTCTAGTCATAGTCTAGTCATAGTCTAGTCATAGTCTAGTCATAGTCTAGTCATAGTCTAGTCATAGTCTAGTCATAGTCTAGTCATAGTCTAGTCATAGTCTAGTCATAGTCTAGTCATAGTCTAGTCATAGTCTAGTCATAGTGTAGTCATAGTCTAGTCATAGTCTAGTCATAGTCTAGTCATAGTCTAGTCATAGTCTAGTCTAGTCATAGTCTAGTCATAGTCTAGTCATAGTCTAGTCATAGTCTAGTCATAGTCTAGTCATAGTCTAGTCATAGTCTAGTCCCTAGTCTAGTCATAGTCTAGTCATAGTCTAGTCATAGTCTAGTCATAGTCTAGTCATAGTCTAGTCATAGTCTAGTCATAGTCTAGTCATAGTCTAGTCATAGTCTAGTCATAGTCTAGTCATAGTCAGTCATAGTCTAGTCATAGTCTAGTCATAGTCTAGTCATAGTCTAGTCATAGTCTAGTCATAGTCTAGTCATAGTCTAGTCATAGTCTAGTCATAGTCTAGTCATAGTCTAGTCATAGTCTAGTCCATAGTCCTAGTCATAGTCTAGTCATAGTCTAGTCATAGTCTAGTCATAGTCTAGCATGTGTCTAGTCATAGTCTAGTCATAGTCCTAGTCATAGTCTAGTCCATAGTCTAGTCCATAGTCTATTCCATTTCTAGTTCATAGTCTAGTCCATAGTCTATTTCCATTTTCTAGTCCATAGTCTAGTTCATAGTCTAGTCCATAGTCTAGTCCATAGTCTAGCCCACAGTCTAGTCCATAGTCTAATCCATAGTCTAGTCCATAGTCTGGTCCATAGTCTAGTCCATAGTCTAGTCCATAGTCTAGTCCATAGTCTAGTCCATAGTCTAGTCTATAGTCTAGCCCATAGTCTAGTCCATTGTCTAATCCATAGTCTAGTCCATGGTCTACTCCATTGTCTAGTCCATAGTCTTGTCCATAGTCTAGTCCATTGTCTAGTCCATTGTCTTGTCCATTATCTAGTCCAAAGTTTAGTCCATTGTCGAATCCATAGTCTGGTCCATAATATGGTTATAGTTTGGCAGTAGTCTGATCATATTCTCATAACAATCTGATTGTAGTGTGAATACAACTGGGTCCTAATCTAGCAATTTATATGATTGTCTTTGCTAAATTCTAATTCGTGTTAATCCTGCGTCAGCAATTAATTATCCATTGCCTATCTGTAGGATATTTTTTAAGATTTTATTGCGTTTTTATTTTCTGTAGCATAATTCAATTCCATTTGTTTAATGTGTACCATATAAAATTAATCATGAGATTTCAATAATCGTATATTATAATATCGATATACTTTATAAAAAAATTTAGCCAACACGTTACCCACTCCTACCTTAACCTTTCTTCTACATGAATAGTTATAAAACTAAATTTCAATTTCTTAATATGTAATACAAAACTCAATAATGGCATGCAACTTGTTTTATTCAGAGTATGGGAGGTATAAAGAAAATAACATGAAAACTTTTTCACTTATAACATACGAATTTCTTTTGATAGATTTTTAATAAGTCTGAGCCATAGATCATGCAAAAGAAAAAATGAAGAAACTTTACTTTTAGAAAAATTACTTACAAATATACGCCAGTAGATAATAAAACCTATAGGCGTTACAATTTAGTTTTATTTAAACATATGCTGGGGTCTTATAACATTGGATGGGATGTTCACAGCAAGTGAAAGAAAAAACTTATACTTGTAGTTTGCCCAAGAATATCAATAACTACCAAACAAATAATTTAGTAGTAGTAGAAGTATATGAATGAAAATAACATTATTGTATTTTTAATATATGGATGAGTGATGGCGTGTGAAAAAGTTTTTCTAAGGCCATTCATAATATGTATGAGTATATGTACAAAATAAGGACCTAAATAAGAAGTATTAGAGAAATAAAACAACATGTGAATATTTTCTCATAAAAGTATACTACACAAGTGTTTACACCCATCAGCCTAAAAGTATACACTATATTGAAAAGAAACATTTTAGGGAAATTGTATTTGAGTTTATATGTAAATAACAAAAGTTTAAACATTTTTAACTACAAAATTAAATTAATATTTGAAAAATGAACACTATGAAGAAAATCAAAAATATGCCAAAAAGCTTAACTAATATAACGCTGTTATTAAACTGTTATATGTCCAAATTTACAACTACACTCATCATTTGCTTCATTTCTCCTTAAACAATTGATATTGATTTCTTCAAAAGTTTTTCAAAAATGTCTGATTGCCGCAAATACTTGTGTACAGACCATCCACATTGTATTTGGTCAATATCCAATTAAAATCTTACAATAAAATGAACATATAATTACTTCTATCATAAACCACTAATAAATTTTAACCAATTACATAAATGTAAGCATTAATTGTCTATAATAAAACAGCAAATTTGATGAATAAATATTAAACAGAAAATGCTGCAACAATCGAAAAATTACTAAATCAATTGAGCCGTATGAGAAAGGTCATTGTTATAGACAATATTGTTGCCACAAAGCATACAGAAGAAATTTAATTTAACCAAAATATGTAATTGATAATTAAATTTACAGATATTAAGTAGCCTAACAAAAGATTTTCTAGCAAATTAAATCAAATATCAAAATAATATTTAACAAAAGTCAAATGTAAATGTTAAATTCTTTTTTTTTTTTTTTTTTTGCTTTATTATTGTCTAAATTTTATGTTCAATTGATTCATTGTAACATTAGTCGATATTAGGTCTTTTGTCTTGAAATTCAATTTAATGAAATGTAATATGTTTCAACATAATGTCGAATATATGTATATAAGTTTGATCCTTTGACCTGTTACTTTTAAGAAAGGAAAATGAACTTAGAAAAAATGTATAATACAGAAATTTGAAAGATAAACTATAACAAACAACAATCAAGAATATTTACTTTTTGGTAAGTAGGACTAGGACTAGACTATGGGCTAGACTATGGACAAGACTATGGACTAGAATATGAACTAGACAATGGACTAGACTATGGACTAGACTATGGACTAGAATATGACTAGACTATGGACTAGATTATGGACTAAAATATGACTAGACTATGGAATAGACTATGGACTAGACTATGGCCTAGACTATGGACTAGACTATGGACTAGACTATGGACTAGACTATGGACTAGACTATGGACTAGACTATGGACTAGACTAGACTATGGACTAGACTTGGACTAGACTATGGACTAGACTATGGACTAGACTATGGACTAGACTATGGACTAGACTATGGACTAGACTATGGACTAGACTATGGACTAGACTATGGACTAGACTATGGACTAGACTATGGACTAGTTATACCTATGGACTAGACTATGGACTAGACTATGGACTAGACTATGGACGACTAGGACTAGACTATGGACTAGACTATGGACTAGACTATGGACTAGACTATGGACTGGACTATGGACTAGGACTATGGACTAGACTATGGACTAGACTATGGACTAGACTATGGACTAGGACTATGGACTAGACTATGGACTAGACTATGGACTAGACTATGGACTAGACTATGGACTAGACTATGGACTAGACTATGGACTAGACTATGGACTAGACTATGGACTAGACTATGGACTAGACTATGGACTAGACTATGGACTAGACTATGGACTAGACTATGGACTAGACTATGGACTAGACTATGGACTAGACTATGGACTAGACTATGGACTAGACTATGGACTAGACTATGGACTAGACTATGGACTAGACTATGGACTAGACTATGGACTAGACTATGGACTAGACTATGGACTAGACTATGGACTAGACTATGGACTAGACTATGGACTAGACTATGGACTAGACTATGGACTAGACTATGGACTAGACTATGGACTAGACTATGGACTAGACTATGGACTAGACTATGGACTAGACTATGGACTAGACTATGGACTAGACTATGGACTAGACTATGGACTAGACTATGGACTAGACTATGGACTAGACTAGGGACTAGACTATGGACTAGACTATGGACTAGACTATGGACTAGACTATGGACTAGACTATGGACTAGACTATGGACTAGACTATGACTATGACTAGACTATGACTAGACTATGACTAACTATGACTAGACTATGACTAGACTATGACTAGACTATGACTAGACTATGACTAGACTATGAACTAGACTATGACTAGACTATGACTAGACTATGACTAGACTATGACTAGACTAGAACTAGACTATGACTAGACTATGACTAGACTATGACTAGACTAGACTAGCTAACTAGACTTGACTAGACTATAACTAGGGACTATGGATAGACTATGACTAGACTAGACTATGACTAGACTATGACTAGACTAGGACTAGACTATGACTAGACTATGACTAGACTATGACTAGACTATGACTAGACTATGACTAGACTATGACTAGACTAGGACTAGACTATGACTAGACTATGACTAGACTAGACTAGACTATGACTAGACTATGACTAGACTAGACTGACTAGACTATGACTAGACTATGACTAGACTATGACTAGACTATGACTAGACTATGACTAGACTATGACCTAGACTATGACTAGACTATGACTAGACTATGACTAGACTATGACTAGACTATGACTAGACTATGACTAGACTATGACTAGACTATGACTAGACTATGACTAGACTATGACTAGACTATGACTAGACTATGACTAGACTATGACTAGACTATGACTAGACTATGACTAGACTATGACTAGACTATGACTAGACTATGACTAGACTATGACTAGACTATGACTAGACTATGACTAGACTATGACTAGACTATGACTAGACTATGACTAGACACATGACTAGACTATGACTAGACTATGACTAGACTATGACTAGACTATGACTAGACTATGACTAGACTATGACTAGACTATGACTAGACTATGACTAGACTATGACTAGACTATGACTAGACTATGACTAGACTATGACTAGACTATGACTAGACTATGACTAGACTATGTCTAGACTATGACTAGGTTATCACTAGTCATAGTGAGTTTCCAAAACGTGTATGACTTAAAACCCTTTTTTAAAATATTACTTTCACTACTTCTTTTCTCCTGATTCTGAAACGAAACTTCAATTACTTAAAATTTAATTTATTAATGCAAATTTCTTTCAATACATTTAAAACTCTATCATATTTCATGTTTTTTCCATCACTTCCTCTTAGTGTTTTATACTCACACATCATTTAAAAAAAAACATTACCATACAGCATGTTTTTATATAGCAATTCACCACTTCCTTCTGTTTGATTTATAAACAACATAAGGAGAGTGAAGAAAAAAACTCATACATACATATTTAAATTGATGTATGTGTGTGTATATAATCTCGCATAATATTCAGTGTAATCGTATATAAATGTGTGAATATATGTAAATGTATTTATTTATTGTTGTTTCATTTCATATGGTTCATTTAATTTCAACCGGAAGTTATTTCATTTATAACAAAATGTTCACAATATTGACAACCGGAAAAATCACTTGAGGATGATGATGATGGTGGCGATGTTGCTAACGACGACTATAATGATGAAGTTCATGGTGATGATAATGATGGCAAATAAACAATATAATTATTGTTGTTGTAGCTGGTTATTGGATGAATGGCAATAACAAGAAGGAAAGTTATTTGTACAATTTTATTGTTACAATTTAACACTTGATTAAGTTGAGGTTAACGGATGGAGAAAATGCTGGCATTTTTAAATGTCTGAGGAATAAGCAGACAAAAGAAATTGAAAAGAAAGAGGTGACAGGAATTGAAATTGCATTAAATTATTAAGGAACTGAAATAAAAATGCATTGAAGAAAATAATGAAATTATAATGAGCTTGATAGTGAAAACATAAGAAGTGTTGTGAAACTGAATATTTATGCAAATTTAAATTAAAATGTATTTTTTTTTCAACAACACAATGAAAATTTAAGGAAATTTTAAATGATTTAAGAATATAAGAAATTTGTAAAGAATTTTCAATAGTTTTTATTAAAATATTTGAATTTATACTTAAGGGTATGTGTCTTTGGACCGCTTATCCGTCTGAAATAGCAGAAGAGGATATTTTGAGTGTATTTTTCTAAAAATTGAAACTCTACTCTATAATTATCTTGAACATTGTTTAGCAATAAAATCTATATATATGACTTTTAAAATTTCTCTTCTTGTTCACCCTACACAGCGTATGATTATTATTTAATTATTAAATATTAAGTATACGCCATAAGTTCCCAATGTGAAGAGATTACTTAACATAATAAAAATTTTAATAATAAAATCCGCCTAATTAAACTTAAAATAAATAAAACTAAAGGTAATCTTTAAAGAAAATAGCTAAATAACCAATTATTCTCTATAGAATTCAATTGTCTTTCAAAAAAACACATTTACATATACTGACCTCCTTGTCATACGTAAATCATCTAAGAAATCCTTTTTCTTTTTCATTTTTATATTTACTAGAAAAAAAAACTAAAACCAACACACACTTGTCCTGGCCTCTTCCGTTTTGTTCTATTTCCCCTTACATATTGCGTAAATCGTCATAGACAAATCCTCATAAAATAATAAAATTCTTGTCCCCAAAAAAACAACATACTTTAAATATACTAGAAAAAAAATCCTTTATACCGCCAGCAAAAACAAAATCACTCTTTATATCCTCTAGCCAAGCAGCTTAACTTGCATAATCCTAATATCACTACGGTCACAGTGGTCAATTTAACTAGACACTTGACCTTTTTTTGTGGGTTATAAAAATACCACAAAAAATCCATTTTAAGCTTGTATTTTTTGTCATTTCATTTTTATGAACCAAAAATTTTATTGCAGCTTCACATTAACACTCTGGCGACATGACGATGTATAGTTGGTGTTATTGTGGTCGTCATCATGAGAGGTTAACAATTATTATTTTTTAGGTTTCCAATGGCTTTTCAAGAGATTTGTTTTTTGGATTTTTATTTTTAGGGATTTTCTTGATGTGATAACGTGGGTTGATAAATAAGTTAGAACTGAACAAGAACTAAACTAGAATTTAACTAGAAATGAACTAGAGCACAACTAGAACAGAACTAGAACTGAACTAGAACTGAACTAGAACAGAATTAGAACAGAACTAGAACAGAACTAGAACTGAACTAGAACAGAACTAGAACAGAACTAGAACAGAATTAGAACAGAACTAGAACAGAACTAGAACAGAACTAGAACAGAACTAGAACAGAACTAGAACAGAACTAGAACAGAACTAGAACAGAACTAGAACAGAACTAGAACAGAACTAGAACAGAACTAGAACAGAACTAGAACAGAACTAGAACAGAACTAGAACAGAACTAGAACAGAACTAGAACAGAACTAGAACAGAACTAGAACAGAACTAGAACAGAACTAGAGCAGAACTAGAGCAGAACTAGAGCAGAACTAGAACTGAACTAGAACTGAACTAGAACTGAACTAGAACTGAACTAGAACTGAACTAGAACTGAACTAGAACTGAACTAGAACTGAACTAGAACTGAACTAGAACTGAACTAGAACTGAACTAGAACTGAACTAGAACTGAACTAGAAACTGAACTAGAACTGAACTAGCACTGAACTAGCACTGAACTAGAACTGAACTAGAACTGAACTAGAACTGAACTAGAACTGAACTAGAACTGAACTAGAACTGAACTAGAACTGAACTAGAACTGAACTAGAGACTGAACTAAACTGAACTAGAACTTAACTAGAACTGATCTAGAACTGAACTAGAACTGAACTAGAACTGAACTAGAACTAGAACTAGAACTGAGACTGAAAGAACTAGAACTAGAACTGAACTAGAACTGAACTAGAACTGAACTAGAACTGAACTAGACTGAACTAGAACTGAACTAGAACTGAACTAGACTGAACTAGAACTGACTAGAACTGAACTAGAACTGAACTAGAACTGAACTAGAACTGAACTAGAACTGAACTAGAACTGAACTAAACTGAACTAGAACTGAACTAGAACTGAACTAGAACTGAACTAGAACTGAACTAATAACTGAACTAGAACTGAACTAGAACTGAACTAGAACTGAACTAGAACTGAACTAGAACTGAACTAGAACTGAACTAGAACTGAACTAGAACTGAACTAGAACTGAACTAGAACTGAACTAGAACTGAACTAGAACTGAACTAGAACTGAACTAGAACTGAACTAGAACTGAACTAGAACTGACTAGAACTGAACTAGAACTGAACTAGAACTGAACTAGAACTGAACTAGAACTGAACTAGAACTGAACTAGAACTGAACTAGAACTGAACTAGAACTGAACTAGAACTGAACTAGAACTGAACTAGAACTGAACTAGAACTGAACTAGAACTGAACTAGAACTGAACTAGAACTGAACTAGAACTGAACTAGAACTGAACTAGAACTGAACTAGAACTGAACTAGAACTGAACTAGAACTGAACTAGAACTGAACTAGAACTGAACTAGAACTGAACTAGAACTGAACTAGAACTGAACTAGAACTGAACTAGAACTGAACTAGAACTGAACTAGAACTGAACTAGAACTGAACTAGAACTGAACTAGAACTGAACTAGAACTGAACTAGAACTGAACTAGAACTGAACTAGAACTGAACTAGAACTGAACTAGAACTGAACTAGAACTGAACTAGAACTGAACTAGAACTGAACTAGAACTGAACTAGAACTGACCTAGACTGAACTAGAACTGAACTAGAACTGAACTAGAACTGAACTAGAACTGAACTAGAACTGAACTAGAACTGAACTAGAACTGAACTAGAACTGAACTAGAACTGAACTAGAACTGAACTAGAACTGAACTAGAACTGAACTAGAACTGAACTAGAACTGAACTAGAACTGAACTAGAACTGAACTAGAACTGAACTAGAACTGAACTAGAACTGAACTAGAACTGAACTAGAACTGAACTAGAACTGAACTAGAACTGAACTAGAACTGAACTAGAACTGAACTAGAACTGAACTAGAACTGAACTAGAACTGAACTAGAACTGAACTAGAACTGAACTAGAACTGAACTAGAACTGAACTAGAACTGAACTAGAACTGAACTAGAACTGAACTAGAGCTGAACTTGAACTAAATTATAACTGTTTTTTTAATTAAACAAGAAGCATCTGTCGTATGATTATTACAGAATTGTGTAATAATGCTCATACGCATTGGTGTTTCCTAAGTCTTTCTTTGAGAAGTCAAACTGAACGAGAACTGTACTAGAAGTAATGAAATAAATAAAATATAATAAAACTTTATTTTTAAAATATTCCTGAAATTTCTTACCACCCTCGTACATCATTTTTATTGCACCAAAATAAGCTGTCGAGTTTTTTTGCTTTTTTTTGTGCTTTTTTCAGTTTTAAGATGTATACGTCAGATTAAATGAAATTACTCTTCTGAGTCCAATTCTCCATCAGCCAGTCCTAATGATTTTATATTCAATACATTTTTTATTTACAAAACTTAAATTACAATAAATTTATACATATTGGCACACACACACAACTACAATAAACTAAATAGGACTTAACTATGAATCCTTTTCTCTTCTTTTTTTCTTAGACTTTTTACGTTTTTCCTTAACTTGAGTGGCAGTGACGGCGGACGATTGTGTAGATGAGCCCAGGCATGTGGAATTTGAGCCTCGATGGTAATAAGTTTTTAAGGGCTTACGTCGTAGCCAAAAGCGTATAAAAAATTGGAATTCGGATTTTAAAGCCACCATGGGATGGATCTAAAAAAAAAATAGAAAGTTTAATTAGTAAATTTTTTTTAGAGCAAAAAAGCATCTTATCACCTTTTCATTAACCGCTATTTTTTGTACATTCCACAGAAATTCACATATTCCTATTACCACGGCTATGGCAATACCACCTATTAGAACCACAAATAAGCCACCCACTGATTCCATGGTAAATTGAATATCCTCCTCGGCGGACTTTTCCTCTAAATCACAATTGGTTTCATTGCTATTAAACCATTTGTTCTTGAGAGCGTATAAAACCCCCTTTTCACTTAGCTTCAAAATACCAACACTTATATTGGATCTAAAGGGAGCATCTAGAAATTTATTTCAAAATAAAGTCAATATTTTTTTTGGAATATACAAATTGCTCACTTAAAGGCACCGCTATGCCATAATGTTTCTCCCCAAATGGTTGTCCTATATGCATTAATTCACAATTTCTTTGTTCATAGTATTGCAATATAGGTGTCTCTAGCAGAAAGGCAAATCCACCTTTTCCTCGCATTACTCTATCCATGCCTTCCTTGTTACTGGCTGTAAATCCTTCTGGTTTGAATGATACCATTTTATTCCAAGCCAAACGATAGACAGTTTCATTTGATTCTGAGAATAATTGTGAAGTGGATCCTCCCTTAACGGTGCCAAATGTTATTTTATTTTGATCTACTAAATCGTGAAGATCTTTTATGGAACCTTCCATCTTTGAGGCGGTGATGAAGGAAGCCAACTTGGCAATATAGGTTTGAGACATCAGCAAAGCGAATATCCACCAAAACGCAGTGAAGAGACGCATGGGAAAACCTCTGGAAAAAAAGGGAATTTAGATCATTTCTTATCTTAATGAGAAGAAACATCAAGAACTAGAACTAGAACCGAACTAGAACAGAACTAGAATAGAACTAGAATAGAACTAGAATAGAACCAGAACAGAACTAGAACAGAACTAGAACAGAACTAGAACAGAACTAGAACAGAACTAGAACAGAACTAGAACAGAACTAGAACAGAACTAGAACAGAACTAGAACAGAACTAGAATAGAACTAGAATAGAACTAGAACAGAACTAGAACAGAACTAGAGCAGAACTAGAACAGAACTAGAACAGAACTAGAACAGAACTAGAACAGAACTAGAACAGAACTAGAACAGAACTAGAACAGAACTAGAACAGAACTAGAACAGAACTAGAACAGAACTAGAACAGAACTAGAACAGAACTAGAACAGAACTAGAACAGAACTAGAACAGAACTAGAACAGAACTAGAACAGAACTAGAACAGAACTAGAACAGAACTAGAACAGAACTAAACTAGAACAGAACTAGAACAGAACTAGAACAGAACTAGAACAGAACTAGAACAGAACTAGAACAGAACTAGAACAGAACTAGAACAGAACTAGAACAGAACTAGAACAGAACTAGAACAGAACTAGAACAGAATTAGAACTAGAACAGAATTAGAACAGAACTACAGCAGAACTGAATTAGAACTCTTACCTTGGCAAAATATCACAGCCCACACACAATATAGAACCAATATGCAGCCATAAAGTATTTCTCAAGAACCAGGGTGTTTCAGCTATAGAAGTTTCCTTATTAATAACTTTAACCTCCCAATCTTCCTGAGATAATCTGCAATTAATTAGTGAAAAAGTTGCAGATTTCACAAGAAAATTTCTTTCAAAACTCACCTTCCCAAAACCTTAAAACCCATGGACATTATCAGTAAAGCCACCAAAAGATAAAACCAAACTTCCACAGCAAAAGGATGCAGAAAAGCAAATAAACTCTTGGCAGGAGGTTTGGGTTTATAATGAAGAATACTAACACCCAATTGCATAAAAGGCACGGTGAAGTCGACCACAGAACGTCTGGCCTGGGTAATGGTCAAATCACAAATGCCAAGTTGGGCATTCTGGAAAAGAGAAAATTTTAATTGCAAGAATAAGATAAATATTTTGGTAGAGAACTTACATTATCTATTAACTCTCTGATAATGCCATTCCACTCATCTGTTACCGGATCTCGAGAACCATAGGCATTATCGGATACTGGTTCTAGCACAAAATCAAATCTACACTCCTCACCCAATTTATAAATCAAATCTACAGCATAACCCTCAAACCTTTCATTGCCTTCATAATGCACACCTTCGGGTTCGGGACGCCACATGAAGAAGGGTTCCCCTATGCGTGTAGCCACGGTGTATTTGACTTTCTTTTGGGAAAAATCTTCTTTTTCACCAAATTTTCTCTTTTTGGCCTGTTTAGTGGAATTTTCTGAAATTTTATCAAAGGACACAAGACCATGATGTTTATTCCAAACATGAGTCAAACGATCTATTAAAGGATTATAGATTTCCAAATTAAAATCATCACGTATGCCAAAGTCATTTAAAAGTAAACGTTGGGTTTTATAGGGAGGAGTAATATGTTTGGGATTTAACTGGAATAAAATAGGCGAAACTTGAAGTTAATGTGAAAGGGATTGGATCGGGTTAACTTACCTGTTTCATTTGCCTAATTAGTTCTTGACCGGGAGGCCAAAATCCCCTACCACACCTTAAGCTAGGCTCCAGAAATTGAATCGATTCAAATACTTGTTTCAAAGCATTAAAATACATAACCACCGAATCATAAATACACTGAGTACGTATGGAGACGATTTTATCCTGTTCCTCATTTTCGAAAACATCCATTTCATCATGTATGGCGGCCGGCATGAAAGATCTTAAACGTATGGAAGCTACATGGGCGGTAAAATCCATTGAATACAAAACATCTATACCACTCAAATGCGTATCCAAGTTGGTAAGAAATAAATGCTTTAAGAAATATGAATTTCTATAATTTACTAAAATTACCACTTGTATTAATAAAACAAAGAAAAACTTACATTAAACGGTCCCGTCATATTGAAATATTTCGAGGCATTTACCACTTCAGTTAAGATATCCTGAGGACAATCTAATATCACAAATTTCTCTCTTGAATTATTAATGATCTTCCAGAGAACACGATAGTCATCGCCACGGCTAAATTTACGCAATTTAACACCCGATTTGTGAAACTGTTTCCAGGCCAATAAATGTTGCATGCGAGCCAAATCTATAAATTAAAATAACTCAAACTAAGTACACACTCTTTCAAATATACACATTCTCTTACGCACTTGTTGTGCTCTCATAAACAATCGTAAATGATTTCCAATCAAAATCTTTACTCTTTAAAATTTCCCACATGGCATTTGATAATACTTGCTCCGAAGGCGCCACATTGACTGTATAATGATATTTACGTAAATTGCTTTCGGTTTCGTCACCAGACCAATCAAACTGCAAATGGGGTATCCCCGTCATATTACACAATATGGCTACGATATCTGAAGAAAATAAAGAAATAAACATAGAATATATATACATAAATGGCGGAAGATTAATTTAACATATTTGTTATTCTACGAGAGAGTGCTTAATTTCACAAGAGAGAGAGAGAGTAAGATGATAATATACTCTTTACTCTCTGTTAAGTAATCTAAGTCAGGCATGGAAAACTGAGTGCTTAAGTATTCCTTGATTTCGAAAAAAAATGTGTTACACAGTCTATAGTCTAGTCTATAGTCTAGTCTATAGTCTAGTCTATAGTCTAGTCTATAGTCTAGTCTATAGTCTAGTCTATAGTCTAGTCTATAGTCTAGTCTATAGTCTAGTCTATAGTCTAGTCTATAGTCTAGTCTATAGTCTAGTCTATAGTCTAGTCTATAGTCTAGTCTATAGTCTAGTCTATAGTCTAGTCTATAGTCTAGTCTATAGTCTAGTCTATAGTCTAGTCTATAGTCTAGTCTATAGTCTAGTCTATAGTCTAGTCTATAGTCTAGTCTATAGTCTAGTCTATAGTCTAGTCTATAGTCTAGTCTATAGTCTAGTCTATAGTCTAGTCTATAGTCTAGTCTATAGTCTAGTCTATAGTCTAGTCTATAGTCTAGTCTATAGTCTAGTCTATAGTCTAGTCTATAGTCTAGTCTATAGTCTAGTCTATAGTCTAGTCTATAGTCTAGTCTATAGTCTAGTCTATAGTCTAGTCTATAGTCTAGTCTATAGTCTAGTCTATAGTCTAGTCTATAGTCTAGTCTATAGTCTAGTCTATAGTCTAGTCTATAGTCTAGTCTATAGTCTAGTCTATAGTCTAGTCTATAGTCTAGTCTATAGTCTAGTCTATAGTCTAGTCTATAGTCTAGTCTATAGTCTAGTCTATAGTCTAGTCTATAGTCTAGTCTATAGTCTAGTCTATAGTCTAGTCTATAGTCTAGTCTATAGTCTAGCCTATAGTCTAGTCTATAGTCTAGTCTATAGTCTAGTCTATAGTCTAGTCTATAGTCTAGTCTATAGTCTATAGTCTAGTCTATAGTCTAGTCTATAGTCTAGTCTATAGTCTAGTCTATAGTCTAGTCTATAGTCTAGTCTATAGTCTAGCCTATAGTCTAGTCTATAGTCTAGTCTATAGTCTAGTCTATAGTCTAGTCTATAGTCTAGTCTATAGTCTAGTCTATAGTTTTGTCTATAGTCTAGTCTATAGTCTAGTCTATAGTCTAGCCTATAGTCTAGTCTATAGTCTAGTCTATAGTCTAGTCTATAGTCTAGTCTATAGTCTAGTCTATAGTCTAGTCTATAGTCTAGTCTATAGTCTAGTCTATAGTCTAGTCTATAGTCTAGTCTATAGTCTAGTCTATAGTCTAGTCTATAGTCTAGTCTATAGTCTAGTCTATAGTCTAGTCTATAGTCTAGTCTATAGTCTAGTCTATAGTCTAGTCTATAGTCTAGTCTATAGTCTAGTCTATAGTCTAGTCTATAGTCTAGTCTATAGTCTAGTCTATAGTCTAGTCTATAGTCTAGTCTATAGTCTAGTCTATAGTCTAGTCTATAGTCTAGTCTATAGTCTAGTCTATAGTCTAGTCTATAGTCTAGTCTATAGTCTAGTCTATAGTCTAGTCTATAGTCTAGTCTATAGTCTAGTCTATAGTCTAGTCTATAGTCTAGTCTATAGTCTAGTCTATAGTCTAGTCTATAGTCTAGTCTATAGTCTAGTCTATAGTCTAGTCTATAGTCTAGTCTATAGTCTAGTCTATAGTCTAGTCTATAGTCTAGTCTATAGTCTAGTCTATAGTCTAGTCTATAGTCTAGTCTATAGTCTAGTCTATAGTCTAGTCTATAGTCTAGTCTATAGTCTAGTCTATAGTCTAGTCTATAGTCTAGTCTATAGTCTAGTCTATAGTCTAGTCTATAGTCTAGTCTATAGTCTAGTCTATAGTCTAGTCTATAGTCTAGTCTATAGTCTTGTCTATAGTCTAGTCTATAGTCTAGTCTATAGTCTAGTCTATAGTCTAGTCTATAGTCTAGTCTATAGTCTAGTCTATAGTCTAGTCTATAGTCTAGTCTATAGTCTAGTCTATAGTCTAGTCTATAGTCTAGTCTATAGTCTAGTCTATAGTCTAGTCTATAGTCTAGTCTATAGTCTATAGTCTAGTCTATAGTCTAGTCTATAGTCTAGGCTATAGTCTAGGCTATAGTCTAGGCTATAGTCTAGTCTATAGTCTAGGCTATAGTCTAGTCTATAGTCTAGTCTATAGTCTAGTCTATAGTCTAGTCTATAGTCTAGTCTATAGTCTAGTCTATAGTCTAGTCTATAGTCTAGTCTATAATCTAGTCTATAATCTAGTCTATAATCTAGTCTATAGTCTTATCTATAATCTAGTCTATAGTCTAATCTATAGTTTAGTCTATAGTCTAATCTATAGTCTAGTCTATAGTCTAATCTATAGTCTAGTCTATAGTCTAGTCTATAGTCTAATCTATAGTCTACAGTCTAGTCTATAATCTAGTCTGAAGTCTAGTCTATAGTCTAGTCTGTAGTCTAGTCTATAGTCTAGTCTATAGTCTAGTCTGTAGTCTAGTCTATAGTCTAGTCTATAGTCTAGTCTATAGACTAGTCTATAGTCTAGTCTATAGTCTAGTCTATAGTCTAGTCTATAGTCTAGTCTACAGTCTAGCCTATAGTCTAGTCTGAAGTCTAGTCTATAGTCTAGTCTGTAGTCTAGTCTATAGTCTAGTCTATAGTCTAGTCTATAGTCTAGTTTAATACATTAAAACCTAGAAGAACTATTTTTGTTATAAGTTAATACTACTTTAAATATTCTGTTTTCCATGCCTGATCCGAGTTCTCCAATGAGGTCAAAATTTGTATAACGGAAGATATTAATTTATTTTATGGGCTATTATATTAAAAATACTCCTAGAACAAATGTTTAATAATATATTTATAAAAAAACTACTTTATGATGTTTAGAATTTGGAACAAATTAAAACACAAACAATTTGTTTTCTGTACCCTACATTGAGCAAAACTAAATTAGCAATGTACATCCGATTTTAGATAACTGATCGCAAATTTTAAATCTTTTTTCAATTGGAACCTAATTCAAAGATCAGCAGTCACTTTTAAGTTTAACTTATAAATATCCAATTTTGATCTTTAAATAGATGTGATAACAGATTTTAACTTTTTCTCAATTGGATCGATATTTAAAAATCTGCGGTCGAAAATGTCATTAGCGATCACAGATTCTAATAATTTTCTCAATTGGAGCAGGATCTACAGCCGATTGAAGGATTTTCACATTTTTTATCAAAAATTTAAAGTGATCACAAATCTTCCTTGACACTGACAGTTAAATTTATTGTTTACATGGCATGATGTGGTAAAAATATCCACATAAAATATATTTATTAACAATATTTATTAAGATCATTAAAAACAACATTAAAAACTACAAATTATAGACAAGGTGGAAAAATTTGTTTATAATAAATATAAACTAAATATTAACTAAAATGAAAGTTCACAAAAAGGTGTTCAACATGATTGACTAGGAAATTTATAATTATTTGCAGATGTTCTTTTTTAAATTTGAAACAAATTTTTTAGATGTAGTTTGTTTGTGTAGATGTGTGTAGTTTGTATGTGTCTAATAAACAAAAGAATTTGAGGTGTGTTGAGGTTGATATAGCGAGACTTTCAATTATAATTTTATGAAACACAATACAATATATTATAATCAGACTATAACAATGTAGAATACATTATTATCAGATTATAATATTACAGTATATATTATAATCGGAATATAATGTTATAAAATGCATTATAATCGGATTATAATGTTATAAAATACATTATAATCGCATTATAATACTTTAGAATATATTATAATTGTATCATAATATTACAGAATATATTATAATCAGATTATAATGTTATAAAAGGAATTATAATGCGATTATAATACTATTGAATATATAATAATTGGATTATAATGCAACAAAATACATTATAAAGAGAATATAATGTTACAGAATACATTATAATCGAATTATAGTGTTATAAAATGCATTATAATAGTATTATAATATTATATAATACTATATAATTGGATTATAATGTTACAGAATGTATTATAATTAGACCATAATGCTATTAGTTACATTATGATGGGATTATAATATTACCGACAACATTATAATCATATTATAATGTTATCTATAGCATTATAATTGAAATATAAAGTTATAGAATTAATTATAATCTGATTATAATGGCAAACAATGCATTATAATAGGATTATAATGCATTCAAATGCATTAAATTGGAGAAATGATGTTGACAAATGCATTATAATAAGATTATAATTTTAAAGAATACATTATAATTGGTTTATATTCTTACAGATGGCATTATAATCGGATTATAATACTATAGAATACATTATAATTGGATTATAATGTTGTACGTTACTATATAATTAGATTATAATGCTACAAAATATATTATAATCACATTATAATGTATCAAAATGCATTATAAATGCATTATAATATTATACAATACATTATAATCGCTTTATAATATTAGAGTAGGCATTACAATCGGATTATAATGTTATAGAATATATTATAATTGGATTATAATGTTATCGAATGCATTATAATACGAATACGGAACATATTATTATAATACGATTATAACCAGACAAAACATTTGATTATTTCTTAATAATTTAATCACATTATTTCAAGCAATACAAAATATATGCCTACCCACTCCCTAGACGATTTAAAAACCAACAAAAAATCACAATAGAACTCATAGTGTCTAGCGATGACAGACAACATTTGAAATACACATACTAAAATTAAAAATTGTGTGAAATGTTTTTGTTTTAAAAATAAACACTTACCACTTGTAGTCTTTGAACTTGGGCCAAAAATGGCGGCAACACCATTCTCCAATAAATCGCAGGCTAAATACAAATTAATAATATTTGTTTTAAAAGATTTTTTCCAAAATATTTTTACTGTTCCAAAAAAAAAAAAAACTCACTTAATTGCTGTAAAGTAATGCTATCATCTTCACTAAGAAAATGTTTAACTGGCTCTAAATAATATTCCGTATTTAGTGCGTTAACATCATTAAGGGCCGTTTCGAAAGCTTCCAGTAGGTCAAGTTCATCATTAAAAAATAGGGCACCTATTTGGTAAGAAAACATTTTAATATTATTTTATTTGTAACACTTTCAAATTAATAACAATTACCTATTTTAACCACTTGAAATTGTGCCGTTAATTTGATTACTAATAAATTTATTAAAATTTTTAAAAATAATTTCATTTTTTCAAAACAGTTTCTTTTTTTCACACATAAAAAATTGTTTTTAAAATGCTTTTTAACGCAGACACATGTTTGTTTTTAACACAATTATTAAAATTATATATTAATTACTAATTTTAATCGATAATTTATTTTTTTTTTTCTATTATTTCTTTTAACTTTATAAATAAATTATATAAATTTCAATAGATTTCCATGGAAATCTTTATATATATTTCTTTATCACAAAATTTTTTCCGTTTTATACCGTAGCGTCTGTTGTTTTATTTTGTTCTTTTTTGCACCCGCTCTATTTCGTTCTAATATCTTCCGTTTCCATACGTTAACTGACTGAGGCTACTTAATAAAAATGCGTGCGCTCGGCCGGAGCAATATTGTCGCTATAGTCTTTGTTGTTTTTTTTTCTGATGACTACTCTTGGGCGCCCTCAAACTTAAAACAAACAAAATGTATTTGATTTTATAATTTTGGAAATTTCTTATATTCAAATCTCCTCGTCACTCTTGATGAAATTGTGTTTATTGGATTTTATATGTAAATTCTCAAAAAAATATATATATATTTTGAAATTGGGGGTCCGTCATATACGTTCACATCTAATGGCGTTTTCTCTCAATGCCATCATTAGACTTTATTTATGTCCCCCATAAGTATTTGTATTAGAAAATTTGTTTCCTTTAGCAATATAATCGGATTATACTATATATATTATTATAATCTAGTCTAGTCTATAGTCTAGTCTATAGTCTAGTCTATAGTCTAGTCTATAGTCTAGTCTATAGTCTAGTCTATAGTCTAGTCTATAGTCTAGTCTATAGTCTAGTCTATAGTAGTCTATAGTCTAGTCTATAGTCTAGTCTATAGTCTAGTCTATAGTCTAGTCTATAGTCTAGTCTATAGTCTAGTCTATAGTCTAGTCTATAGTCTAGTCTATAGTCTAGTCTATAGTCTAGTCTATAGTCTAGTCTATAGTCTAGTCTATAGTCTAGTCTATAGTCTAGTCTATAGTCTAGTCTATAGTCTAGTCTATAGTCTAGTCTATTGTCTAGTCTATAGTCTAGTCTATAGTCTAGTCTATAGTCTAGTCTATATCTAGTCTATAGTCTAGTCTATAGTCTAGTCTATAGTCTAGTCTATAGTCTAGTCTATAGTCTAGTCTATAGTCTAGTCTATAGTCTAGTCTATAGTCTAGTCTATAGTCTAGTCTATAGTCTAGTCTATAGTCTAGTCTATAGTCTAGTCTATAGTCTAGTCTATAGTCTAGTCTATAGTCTAGTCTATAGTCTAGTCTATAGTCTAGTCTATAGTCTAGTCTATAGTCTAGTCTATAGTCTAGTCTATAGTCTAGTCTATAGTCTAGTCTATAGTCTAGTCTATAGTCTAGTCTATAGTCTAGTCTATAGTCTAGTCTATAGTCTAGTCTATAGTCTAGTCTATAGTCTAGTCTATAGTCTAGTCTATAGTCTAGTCTATAGTCTAGTCTATAGTCTAGTCTATAGTCTAGTCTATAGTCTAGTCTATAGTCTAGTCTATAGTCTAGTCTATAGTCTAGTCTATAGTCTAGTCTATAGTCTAGTCTATAGTCTAGTCTATAGTCTAGTCTATAGTCTAGTCTATAGTCTAGTCTATAGTCTAGTCTATAGTCTAGTCTATAGTCTAGTCTATAGTCTAGTCTATAGTCTAGTCTATAGTCTAGTCTATAGTCTAGTCTATAGTCTAGTCTATAGTCTAGTCTATAGTCTAGTCTATAGTCTAGTCTATAGTCTAGTCTATAGTCTAGTCTATAGTCTAGTCTATAGTCTAGTCTATAGTCTAGTCTATAGTCTAGTCTATAGTCTAGTCTATAGTCTAGTCTATAGTCTAGTCTATAGTCTAGTCTATAGTCTAGTCTATAGTCTAGTCTATAGTCTAGTCTATAGTCTAGTCTATAGTCTAGTCTATAGTCTAGTCTATAGTCTAGTCTATAGTCTAGTCTATAGTCTAGTCTATAGTCTAGTCTATAGTCTAGTCTATAGTCTAGTCTATAGTCTAGTCTATAGTCTAGTCTATAGTCTAGTCTATAGTCTAGTCTATAGTCTAGTCTATAGTCTAGTCTATAGTCTAGTCTATAGTCTAGTCTATAGTCTAGTCTATAGTCTAGTCTATAGTCTAGTCTATAGTCTAGTCTATAGTCTAGTCTATAGTCTAGTCTATAGTCTAGTCTATAGTCTAGTCTATAGTCTAGTCTATAGTCTAGTCTATAGTCTAGTCTATAGTCTAGTCTATAGTCTAGTCTATAGTCTAGTCTATAGTCTAGTCTATAGTCTAGTCTATAGTCTAGTCTATAGTCTAGTCTATAGTCTAGTCTATAGTCTAGTCTATAGTCTAGTCTATAGTCTAGTCTATAGTCTAGTCTATAGTCTAGTCTAGTCTAGTCTCTAGTCTATAGTCTAGTCTATAGTCTAGTCTATAGTCTAGTCTATAGTATAGTTAGTATAGTCTAGTCTATAGTCTAGTCTATAGTCTAGTCTATAGTCTAGTCTATAGTCTAGTCTATAGTCTAGTCTATAGTCTAGTCTATAGTCTAGTCTATAGTCTAGTCTATAGTCTAGTCTATAGTCTAGTCTATAGTCTAGTCTATAGTCTAGTCAATAGTCTAGTCTATAGTCTAGTCTATAGTCTAGTCTATAGTCTAGTCTATAGTCTAGTCTATAGTCTAGTCTATAGTCTAGTCTATAGTCTAGTCATAGTCTAGTCTATAGCTAGTCTATAGTCTAGTCTATAGTCTAGTCTATAGTCTAGTCTATATTCTAGTCTATAGTCTAGTCTATAGTCTAGTCTATAGTCGAGTCTATAGTCTAGTCTATAGTCTAGTCTATAGTCTAGTCTATAGTCTAGTCTATAGTCTAGTCTATAGTCTAGTCTATAGTCTAGTCTATAGTCGAGTCTATAGTCTAGTCTATAGTCTAGTCTATAGTCTAGTCTATAGTCTAGTCTATAGTCTAGTCTATAGTCGAGTCTATAGTCTAGTCTATAGTCTAGTCTATAGTCTAGTCTATAGTCTAGTCTAGTCTATAGTCTAGTCTATAGTCTAGTCTATAGTCTAGTCTATAGTCTAGTCTATAGTCTAGTCTATAGTCTAGTCTATAGTCTAGTCTATAGTCTAGTCTATAGTCTAGTCTATAGTCTAGTCTATAGTCTAGTCTATAGTCTAGTCTATAGTCTAGTCTTTAGTCTAGTCTTTAGTCTAGTCTATAGTCTAGTCTATAGTCTAGTCTATAGTCTAGTCTATAGTCTAGTCTATAGTCTAGTCTATAGTCTAGTCTATAGTCTAGTCTATAGTCTAGTCTATAGTCTAGTCTATAGTCTAGTCTATAGTCTAGTCTATAGTCTAGTCTATAGTCTAATCTATAGTCTAGTCTATAGTCTAGTCTATAGTCTAGTCTATAGTCTAGTCTATAGTCTAGTCTATAGTCTAGTCTATAGTCTAGTCTATAGTCTAGTCTATAGTCTAGTCTATAGTCTAGTCTATAGTCTAGTCTATAGTCTAGTCTATAGTCTAGTCTATAGTCTAGTCTATAGTCTAGTCTATAGTCTAGTCTATAGTCTAGTCTATAGTCTAGTCTATAGTCTAGTCTATAGTCTAGTCTATAGTCTAGTCTATAGTCTAGTCTATAGTCTAGTCTATAGTCTAGTCTATAGTCTAGTCTATAGTCTAGTCTATAGTCTAGTCTAGTCTAGTCTATAGTCTATAGTCTAGTCTATAGTCTAGTCTATAGTCTAGTCTATAGTCTAGTCTATAGTCTAGTCTATAGTCTAGTCTATAGTCTAGTCTATAGTCTAGTCTATAGTCTAGTCTATAGTCTAGTCTATAGTCTAGTCTATAGTCTAGTCTATAGTCTAGTCTATAGTCTAGTCTATAGTCTAGTCTATAGTCTAGTCTATAGTCTAGTCTAGTCTATAGTCTAGTCTATAGTCTAGTCTATAGTCTAGTCTATAGTCTAGTCTGTAGTCTAGTCTATAGTCTAGTCTATAGTCTAGTCTATAGTCTAGTCTATAGTCTAGTCGATAGTCTAGTCTATAGTCTAGTCTATAGTCTAGTCTATAGTCTAGTCTATAGTCTAGTCTATAGTCTAGTCGATAGTCTAGTCTATAGTCTAGTCTATAGTCTAGTCTATAGTCTAGTCTATAGTCTAGTCTATAGTCTAGTCTATAGTCTAGTTTATAGTCTAGTCTATAGTCTAGTCTATAGACTAGTCCAATTATAATTTTACAGAATATATTATAAACGGACTATAATGATATTAAAACTGTTATAATACTATCATAATGCTATAAACTATATTATAATACGATTATAATGGTGTAGACTACATTATAATCCCATTATAATGTTACGAAACACGTTATAATCTTATTATAAAATTACATTATTCTTTATAATTCCACTATAATAAGACATTATAGTAGGTATTAGACAAAACATTACAAATGTTATAGCATTACATAATAATCGTCTTATAAGGTAATTTCCTCTCAGAGAGTAAATTTTATAAGAATAACCAAAATACTTCCAAAATTCTGTGATTTCACAAACTGTCTACCAATAATCTATGATTTCTCTTTGAATTATTTTTTTTAACAATTTATTAAAAACATTTTATAAAATTACATTTTGCATACTTTCGAATTAATTTTAAGACATCCTTCAAGAGGAACTTGAACGATTTTTACTTCTGCTCTTGCTGCGTGATCGTGAACGTTTCGAACGTTTTGAACGTCTCGATTTATTAGAATGTTTCGAGTGTTTAGATTGTTTGGACTGCGAAGAAGAACGTCTGGAGGTAGAGCGGGAAGAGTGTGAACTACTACTAGAGGTGGTAGTGGTGGTAATGCTAGAAATACGATTAGGTTTTTTGGTAATCCAAAATTTTAAAACAAATATTAGTTCAGCTTTAAAGGCTTCGCCGGGTGTGACCTATGAATGAAAAGGAAATATTAGCAAATATTAAATGATTGGTGATTGTATTGCCAACCTACCATTTCCTCTACTGCTACCCTCTGAACATTCCACAAAAATTCACAGATACCTATTATAATGGCCACCACTATACCACCGGCTAAGACCAAAAATACACCACCCAATTCTATTAGAGACAATTCATCACCATCTAAAACATCATCCTCCAGATTATCACATGTCTTAGTGGTATTCTTCCACCATTTGTTTTTCAATTTCAGCAGTTCTCCTTTTTCACTTAACTGCAGTATGGAAACACTTAGATTCGTGCGATATTCTGCTCCCAGGGGCACTGCTAAGCCATAATGTTTTTCACCTATTTGATCACCAATCTGCTGGAGATAACAATCTCTTTCGGTATTATATAACAGACCAGTGGTTTCCATCAAAAAAGCATAATTGCCTTGACCCTTGCGTACTCTCTCCACACCCTCTTTATTAGAGGAGGTAAAGGCCGAGGGTTCAAAGGATTTCATTTGATTCCAAGCTTTATGATAATCGGTGTCATTGGATTCGGAAAAGAATAGTGAAGTGCTGCCTCCCTTAACGGTGCCAAATTTAATTTTATCTTGATCAATAAGATCTTGCAGCTTATTAATGCTCGGCTTGTTCCTATTGCTGGTCAAAAAGGCAGCCAAATTGGCGGTATAGGTACTCAACATCATGAGAGCGAAAAACCACCACATAGCACTTAAAATGCGCATGGGAGCTCCTCTGTAAGGAAAATATATAAATTGTGTGACTAAAGAAAATTAGCTGTAAACCTACTTGGGTAATATATCACAACCCTGCTGCATAATGGAGCCAATCATTAGCCAGGCTGTATTACGGGTGCGCCAAGCATTTTCCAATTGATCGGGATCCGGATTAGTGGGTTGAGGATTTTCCCATTCGTGACTAGAAATTCTGTTAAGAAAATTTTAAATTTAATTTGATTTATGGATGTAAAACTGTGAGCGAGTTAACTAACCTGGCCATAAACATAAACAGCAATGTTATAACTAATTGGGTTAGAATCATAAAATACCACACTTCCTTGGCAAAGGGCTGCAAAAAGGCAAACATATCCTTGGGTTGAGGATCAGCTTTATAAAAGAGAATACTAATACCCAGTTGCATAAAGGGTACCGTAAAATCCACATATTGTCGGCGAAGTTGGGTAATGGTCAAATCACAAATACCTATTTGGGCATGCTGAAACGGTAATTTCAATATTAATGTTATATTACCCATTATAATGGGATTATAATGTTATGCAATACATTATAATCGGATTATAATGTTTTAGAAAGCATTATAATCGGATTATAATATCATAGAATACATTATAATTGAATTATAATGTTATAAAACACATTATAATAGGATTATAATGCTAAGGAGGCCATAGCAATCGGATTATAACGTTTTAGAATATATCATAATAGGATTATAATATTACATAATCCATTTTAATTGGATTATAATGTTGTAGAATACATTATAATTAGATTATAATGTTACAGAATATATTATAATTACATTATAATATAACGGAACATATTATAATTGGATTATAATATTACAGAATACATTATAATTAGATTATAATATTGTATAAACTATTATAATCGAGTTATAATATTATAGAATACATTATACTTGGATTATAATGTTGAAGAATATATTAAAATTGGATTATAATGTTATAAAACACATTCTAATAGAATTATAATTATATAAAACACTTATAATCGCATTAAAATGTTATAGAAGACATTATAATTGGATTATAATCTCATGGAACACATTATAATAAGATTATAATGTTAAATAATTTATTATAATAGAATTATAATATAACAAATTGCATTATAATAGGATTATAATGTTATAGATTGCATTATAGTCGAGTTATAATACCATAAACACTTTGAAATAAAATAATTAAATTAAAATATTACTTTGAACTCACATGATCGATTAACTTCCTCATTATACCATCCCATTGTTTGGTTTGTGGATTAAATTTGCCATTACTATCCACCAAAGTGAATTCATATTCAAATTCCATAATTTCCGATAATTTTCTTATCAAATCCACCGCGTAACCTTCGTACCTCTCAGAACCTCGAAAATTTTCATAATCTTGTCTGTAAAATAAATAAATAGTAGTATTAATTTCCATAACCCAGACACGCTCTTCTCCTTCTCACCCACTTCAGCATGAAGTATGGTTCTTCGAAATGTGACACCACGGTATAGGTCTTTTTTTCCTGGGAAAAATCCTGTGTAGATGACGATGAGGAGCTTTGCAATTCTTGACGTCTTGTTATGGGTGAAATAGAACGATCCGAGGATTTCCACAGGGCTATAGGTTCATTAACAGTGGGTTTATAGATTTCCAAATTGAATTCAGATCTCTGGCCATATTCATCGATTTTCATGCTCTCGGTTTTGAAGGGAGGTTCCACATCATCTTCGGAAATCTTTAAAACAGAAAATTTGACTTATACTTCTATTGAGACTTGACTGCAAACTTCCACATACCTCCTTCATTTCCTGCACTATCAAACTGCCTATGTACCAACGATCTGAGCGACCAAAACCACAACGTTTATAGGGTTCATGATATTCTTTTAGATTAGATATAATATTACGGGCCGCATTGGCATATAAGATGACAGCATCATATATTAATAAGGGCATCATAGTTTGATTTGCTAAAATTTGCTAAAGAAACCAAAATTTTGAACTAATTTTTCAAAATCTTTAAAATTAAACTTACATCTACCAAGGTAATACGTGTCTTGCGTCTTTCATAGGGATTAGGATCAACCACCTTTAATCTAACCGAAGTAATATTCGATTTAAAATCAGCATTATAGACATCTTGCAAACCGGAACTGTGGGAGTCCATATGTGTCAAAAACCAGTTCTATAAGAAGAACACTCATTTAATCTTCTAGGTGTAATAACTAACCAAAAAACTTACCCTAAATGGACCCAATAGCTTAAAATCTTTGGCTGCATTCATTAGCCTAACCAAAGATTCCGGTTCACAATCCATTATCAATCTATTCTCATGAAATATTTCCTCGGCTTCTTTCCATAAAACTCTTATATCATGTTCATACTCAGCTATGTTTTTCAGCTTAATAGTATCCTTATTTACCGACTGTATATCCATCAGATCCTGCAAACGTGCTAGACCTAAAATTAACATTTAAATGGTTTCCAAAAATCTCAGACAACTTGTTTCTCCTTACCCTTTTGTGTCTCATAAAATATGGTAAATTTTTTCCAACCAAAACTTGTCTTAATTATATCCAAATAGGCCTGTGACAAGACAGCTTGTGATGGTGCCACATTCACGGTCATACGATGATTTAGTTTACGCTGTTCTATGGCTGTTTCTATATTCCAATCGTATTGCATGTGTGGTACACCCGTTGTATTCGCTATTAAGGCTACTATATCTATTGTAGATATGCATTTTAAATGACAAACATATTAAATTTTTATGACATTTTGCGTTTATTTTTCAAATGCATTAAGCAATTAAGTTAACATACCAGAAGATGCTTTTGAACTTGGTCCAAATATGGCAGCAACGCCATTGGCAATTAATTCGCAAGCTATTAAATTAAGAAAAATTTTATTAGAGGACATAATTTAAAATAAGATATGTTATAATGAGAATTTAATCACAGATATACATTATAATTAGATTATAATGTGATTAAATACATTATAGTAGCATTATAATGTTAAAGAACACATTATAATAAGATTATAATGGTATAAAATACATTATAATAGTACTATATTGTCAAAGAATATATTATAATCGTATAATAATGTTATAAAATACATTATAAAGGATTATAACGTTATAGAATGCTTTATAATAGTGATATAATGTTACAAACGAATTATGATGATGTAGAATACATTATTATAATATTATATTCTATTCTATAAAATTATAATTTGATTATTATATTAAAGAACACATTATAATGGTATTATAATGCTAAATAATATATTATAATCTTAATATAAAGTATTATATAACATTATAATTTGATAATAAAATTATAGAGAGCATTATAATGGTATTAAAATATGACAGTATTTATTATAATAGGATTACAATGTTAAAGAATGCATTATAATCGAATTATGTTGTTGAAGAATACATAACAATCATATTATAATGTATTCTATAAAATTATAATTTGATTATTGTATTAAATAACGCATTATAATCGTATTATAATGCTAAAGAATATATTATAATCCCAATATAAAGTATTCTATAACATTATAATTTGATTATAAAATCATAGAGAGCATTATAATCGGATTATAATGTTATATGTTATTATAATCATGTTATATGTTATTATAATCATGTTGTAATGTATTCTATAAAACTATAATTTGATTATTATATTAAAGAACGCATTATAATTGTATTATAATGTTAAATAATATATAATAATCTTAATATAAAGTATTATTTAACATTATAATTTGATTATAAAATCATAGAGAGCTTTATAATCGGATTATAATATAACAGTGTATATTATAATCGGATTATAATGTTATAGCATGCATGATAATAGTGACGTAATTTTACAGATTGCATTATAATCATATTATAATGTATTCTATAAATTTTAATTTGATTATAGTAATAAATAACGCATTATAATCGGATTATAATGATGAGGAATACATTATAATCGTATTAAAATGCTAAATAATATATTATAATACTAATATTTAGTATTCTACACCATTATAATTTGATTATAATATCATAGAAAGTATTATAATCAGATTATAATGTTATGGAATATATAATAATAGTATTATAATATTACAGAATGCATTATAATGGAATTATAATCTTATGGAATGCATAATATTTGGATTATTATTTTATGAAACACTTTATAATCGTATTATAATTCCATATAATACATTATAATCGAATTATAATGTTATGTAATACTTTATAACCGGATTATAATGTTATAAAACGTATTATAATAGGATTATAATGTTATAAGACATATTATAATATTATTATAATGCTAAAATATACATTATAATACAATTATAATGTTAAAGAATTAATTATATTCATACTATAATGCTTCACAATACATTATAATCGTATTATAATACTATAAAATTAATTTACTTACTCAATTGCTGCAGTATAAAACTATCATCATATGGCACATAACGCTTTATTGTCACAAATTTCAACTCAAACAATTTGATGCTGTTTAATTCACGAAAAGCTTCATCAAAACTTAATTCAGTGGCATCTTCATCTTTAAAAAATAAAGCACCTACAAAGTTTATTTAAAAAAAAATAATTTAAAATTTATTTATTTAATTTTTTTTACACAACAAAACTGCATTATATTGTTTTTATTTTTTTTTTTTTAATTTTAAGGTCACTTTTCACTTGAACCTGAATAAATAAAACATTTGCTCAATGTTGTTCTCTTTACTCATTAGCTCTCCCATCAAGTAGAGACATTTTAACAATTCACAATTTTGGTATATTTTTTTATTTATTATTTTTTTTTTTTTAATTTTTTAATTAAACTTATATATTTTTTATTTTATTTACAAGATATTTTTTATTATAAAATTTTCGAAAATGGTATTTTAATTATAACTTTTTCTTACCCACTTTTACTTCCGTTTTTGACTCATCAATAAATTCCTGCGATAATTTTATCTGCAGCATTAACAGCAGCCCATAAAATCCCAATATTTTCTTATACATTTTTCACAGTTTTTAATAATTTTTACACATTTTTTTTCAAATATTTTTTTAAAATAAATTTCTGTAATTTTTTTTTTTTAAATTTCTATATGTATTACGTAAATTATTCAGTTTTTATTTTTGATTATTTTCACAATATTCAAAAATATTTCTCCATTGCTCTCCTACAAATTCTATTTCCTACGTTTTTGAAAATCTTTTTTTAAGAAAAACCGTCCAGACTTGTCGCCTTTGTTCGAACAACTGATTCAAAAGAAAAATCATTTTCCGCATATTTTTTTCCATTTAGATATGTCTTGAGTTTTATTTTCAATATATATATCGTTTTTTTTTTTTTTTAATTTTAAGTGTTTTAGGGGGTGGGCGACATGATGTGGTGGAGAAGTAGAAAAAAAAAATAAACATATTTTAAAATTAAAAAACAAATATATATAAAATATTTTTATTAGATTTTGTGTACATTTGTTAAATTATATTTTGGATGAGTGTTTCATTTATGGAAAACCCGGCATAACTTGGCCCATTAGTATGTGAAATGAAAAGTGTGGCGCTTTACAGACACAGGCGCACATACTAGTGCATTAAATCTGTGAGAATATTTAAATTTTCTAAAAGTTTTTGATGTTAATTTGTTTAGATTTTTTCTCAATAACCGAAATTATCATAATTTGTTTGTTTTTCTTATTTTGGGGGGCCATGGAGTGGGGTAAGCAAAAAACATGTGTTTTTAAAACCATTAAAAAATAAATAATATTTCTTTCAGAGAAAAAAATTTGTATATATATTTCTAATATTTTGAAAATATTGAAAACCCTTAAAAATTACAAAATATTCTACCATCTTTAGCTAATAATTTCTATCAGCTCTAATATCAAAAATATTTTCAATTCAATAAAATTTTCTTTAGTTTTCATACAAATATTTTTTCTCTAATACCTCCCTACCATGGGCAATCTAGCCCATGATATGTTTCTCTTGGACTGTCCCACCTATGAAGATTATTTGGATACGTTTATTACACGTAACGATATACGTTTTATACGTAATATACGTTTTTCTCGCATGCTGGTCGAACTGGGCTATAGATCTGCTACGGAAATCTATACTCCCAGTCAGTTTGAACAACGCAAAGCTGCCGTATTAGAATCACTATGGCCCATGAAGAAATCTACCATATTTTTTAGTGATAAATTAAAATCAGATGATCCGGTATTGTGGGAATTGTCTATGAGGGAAAAGCCTAATATACAAAAGAATATATCGGTAAGAAGAAAATTAATTCATTGGACCATAATACTATGGAATACATTGTCTTCACAATACTTAATAACAATGTTATAAAATGTTATAAATAGATGGATTATAAAGTCACACAAAACATTATAATGTTATAAAACACATTATATTCACATTATAATCATGTTATAATGTTGAAGATTATATTATAATTGAATTATAATATTATAAAATACATTATAATCGAATTATTATATAATAGAGTACATAATAATGGAATTATAACGGCATTAAAATGTTATAAATTACATTATAATCGAATTATAATGTTATAGAATGCATTATAATCTAATTATAATCTTGCACAATACATTATATTTGGATTATAATGTTATGGGATTCATTATAATTGATTTAAAATGTTATAGAATACATTAGAATCAAATTAAAATGTTATTGATGAATTATATTTTCATTGTAATGCTATAAAGTAGATTATAACAGAATTATTATATTATGGAAAACATTATAATAGAATTATAATGCTATAGAATACATTATAATCGAATTATAATGTTATCGAGTACATTAAAATGTTATACAATACATTATAATCGAATTATAATATTATGAAATACATTATAATTGTATTGTAATATCGTGAAATACATTATAATCGAATTATAATGTTGTGCAATCCGTTATAATCGAATTATAATATTATGAAGTACATTATAATTGTAATATAATATAACGAAATATATTATAAACGAATTATAATGTTATAGAACATATTATAATCGTATTATAACGAAGTACAATCCATTATAATCGAATCATAATGTAATACCA
This sequence comes from Lucilia sericata, assembly GCF_015586225.1. Taxonomy (NCBI): domain Eukaryota; kingdom Metazoa; phylum Arthropoda; class Insecta; order Diptera; family Calliphoridae; genus Lucilia; species Lucilia sericata. The sequence continues at coordinate 83,110 of NW_023994958.1, forward strand.
TACATTATATTTGGATTATAATGTAACAGAATTCATTATAATTGATTTAAAATGTTATAGAATACATTATAATTGAATTATAATATTATGGAATGCATAATAATTGAATTATAATGTTATGAAATTCATTATAATCGTATTATAATATTATAGGATGTATTATAATTAAATTATAATACAATGGAATACATAATAATTGCATTATAATGAAATTATGAAACACATAATATTATTATATATACATATACATATGTATATATAATAATATTATATATGTTATAAATTTATTATAATCCAATTATAATGTTATAGAGTACATTATAATCGGATTATAATGTTATAGAATATATAACAGTCGAATTATAATGTTATGGAGTACATTATAATCGAATTATAATGTTATATAATACATTATAATCTAATTATAATGTTATTGATGCATTATATCTTCATTGTAATGCTATAGAATAGATTATAACCGAATTATTATATTATGGAAAAATTATAATAGAATTATAATGCTATTGAATACATTATAATCGAATATATCGAGTTAAAATGTTATACAATACTTTATAATCGAATTATAATATTATGAAATACATTATAATTGTATTGTAATATCGTGAAATACATTATAATCGAATTATAATGTTGTACAATCCGTTATAATCGAATTATAATATTATGAAGTACATTATAATTGTATTATAATATAACGAAATATATTATAAACGAATTATAATGTTATAGAACATATTATAATCGTATTATAATGTTACAGAATTCATTATAATTGATTTCAAATGTTATGGAATACATTATAATTGAATTATAATATTATAGAATACATTATAATTGAATTATAATGTTATGAAATTCATTATAATCGAATTATAATATTATAGGATATATTATAATTAAATTATAATACAATGGAATACATAAAAATTGCATTATAATGAAATTATGAAACACATAATATTATTATATATACATATATGTATATATAATAATATTATATATGTTATAAATTTATTATAATCCAATTATAATGTTATAGAGTACATTATAATCGGATTATAATGTTATAGAATATATAACAGTCGAATTATAATGTTATGGAGTACATTATAATCAAATTATAATGCTATATAATACATTATAATCTAAGTATAATGTTATTGATGCATTATATCTTCATTGTAATGCTATAGAATAGATTACAACCGAATTATTATATTATGGAAAACATTATAATAGAATTATAATGCTATTGAATACATTATAATCGAATTATAATGTTATCGAGTACATTAAAATGTTATACAATACATTATAATCGAATTATAATGTTATGAAATACATTATAATTGTATTGTAATATCGTGAAATACATTATAATCGAATTATAATGTTGTACAATCCGTTATAATCGAATTATAATATTATGAAGTACATTATAATTGTAATATAATATAACGAAATATATTATAAACGAATTATAATGTTATAGAACATATTATAATCGTATTATAACGAAGTACAATCCATTATAATCGAATCATAATGTAATACCATACATTATATTTGGATTATAATGTTACAGAATTCATTATAATTGATTTCAAATGTTATGGAATACATTATAATAGAATTATAATATTATGGAATCTATTATAATTGAATTATAATGTTATGAAATTCATTATAATCGAATTATAATATTATAGGATATATTATAATTAAATTATAATACAATGGAATACATAAAAATTGCATTATAATGAAATTATGAAACATATAATATTATTATATATACATATATGTATATATAATAATATTATATATGTTATAAATTTATTATAATCCAATTATAATGTTATAGAGTACTTTATAATCGCATTATAATGTTATACAATATATAACAGTCGAATTATAATGTTATGGAGTACATTATAATCAAATTATAATGTTATATAATACATTATAATCTAATTATAATGTTATTGATGCATTATATCTTCATTGTAATGCTATAGAATAGGTTATAACCGAATTATTATATTATAGAAAACATTATAATAGAATTATAATGCTATTGAATGCATTATAATCGAATATATCGAGTTAAAATGTTATACAATACTTTATAATCGAATTATAATATTATGAAATACATTATAATTGTATTATAATATCATTAAATATATTATAAACGAATTATAATGTTATAAACTACATTATAATCGTATTATAACGAAGTACAATCCATTACAATCGAATTATAATGTTACACAATACATTATAATGTTATAGAATACATTATAATTAAATATATCGAGTTAAAATGTTATACAATACTTTATAATCGAATTATAATATTATGAAATACATTATAATTGTATTATAATATCATTAAATATATTATAAACGAATTATAATGTTATAAACTACATTATAATCGTATTATAACGAAGTACAATCCATTACAATCGAATTATAATGTTACACAATACATTATAATGTTATAGAATACATTATAATTAAATTATAATGTAATACAGTACATTATGTTTGGATTATAATGTTACAGAAATCATTATAATTGATTTCAAATGTTATGGAATACATTATAATTGAATTATAACGTTATGAAATTCATTATAATCAAATTATAATATTATAGAATACATTATAATTGGATTATTATTATGTTATGGAATACATTGTAATTGAATTAAAATTCATAACAATTGTATTATAATATTATAAAACACATAATCAAATTATAATGTTAAGAAATATATTATAATCAATTAATATTATTATAGAGTACATTATAATCGAAATATAATGTTATTGATGCATTATATTTGGATTATAATGCTATAGAGTAGATTATAATCACATTATAATGCCATATAATTGATTATAATGGTATTATAATGTGGTAGAAAAAATTATAATCCTATTACTTTCTCACCCTTCAGACAATTTTCTTCATAAAACATCGTCTCAAAACCGGTTTTGAAGTTTCTGCCTATATCGATTATGAGAATAGTTTACGTCGAGCCAATCTACATATCGAGGGTCATACCAACTGGTCGGCCATTTTCAAAGATCAAGCCGCTATTATACCTAAACCAACACACCTAAGCTACTTTGACTGGCACAAGGGTATTGTCAACTATAATGATTCGGAAAATTATGCTGTAGTTCATGATGTAGAATATGGTCTAATGTTTATGCATAAGGGAGATCATAAGAAAATTTGTGTTGATACTACGAGAGAATTGTATAGTAAGAATTGTACCAGAACTATGGCATTCTCAGAGAATTACGGACATGTTATATTTTATGATCACGTTATAAGAAAGAAAATATAATTGAAAAAAAAAAATATATTGTATAGAATATTGGGAAAATGAGAAATTAAGGAAATAAACATGAGTCTTCTTTTGATCTGGCAGATTTGTTGATAAACAAATGAAAAATATTTGGCTTTAATCCAAATAAGAAACAAAATGTTTAGAATATGATGATCACAACAAAAGGGTATAAAATTGTATAAAAATTTCTTAGAGTGGAGGTCATTTACGATTTTTGTTTATTTTTCTTGTTTTTTTTTCGCAAAATGCCGTGTCTTTTGTTTCGATTTTTTCAAAGTGCATTTTGTCAATTAATTTTAATCAAAAACCAAATAAAATGCACAAAATAAAAACATAATTATTTGCAGTTAAAAATAAGAAAAATTCATTTAAATTTAGGCCTTAGCTGCCATCAGACGTAAAATAAAGAAGACATCGTAATATTTGTGGTTCATATTTTTTTGGTTTTAATTTGAGAAAATAAAAGAAATTTTTCTATTACATCATCAAGAAAATTAGAAAATTTTTCTTAAAAAATATTAAATTTGCAATAAAAATTTAGAAATTTTTATAAAAAAAAGCTTAAAAAGACCAAATGTTTTTATTAAAGTTAATTTTAGCAGCTTTAGTGCTGAAATGGGGCACATGTCAGCCAGTTTTCAAAGTTGGTAAGTATTTCTTTAAAAATTTTGAATTATAGAACTTTTGAAAATTTTTTCTTTAAGGTGCTATTTTTGATGAACCTAACTCGGAATTGGAAATGGCATTTAATGCCTCTATCGAAAGGGCCAATGTAAATGAGCGCAGTTTTGATTTACAGGCTATTATAACATATGCTAGTAGTGATGATAGTTTTCTTATGGAAAAGACAGGTTTTAAAAATTGAAAAGATTTTAAAAATAATTTTCAAAATTTTATAAATTTTTTCCCATAGTATGTTATTTAGCTTCCGAAAAGATTATTGCCATATTTGGACCAGCTAATGGTGAAAGTTCCGGTAGGTTTATCTAAATAAACAGCTTTATAGTTTCTTTCAACTCCTCTTAACTTTAGATATTATTGCCTCCATATCCAATACCTTTGATATACCTCACATCACTTTTGATTGGTCTCCCAGTGAAGATCTAAGCGAAAAACCCTTTAGGGGTATGTCTTTAAATTTACATCCAGATAATCTGCTACTGGCTCGTGGTATATCAGAAATAGTACAAAGTTTTGGTTGGCGTTCCTATACGTTGGTATATGAAACGGAAAAGGGTGATGAACTTACCTTAAAAAAATTTTTAAATTTTAATTTTTCATATTTTTAGAACTGCTACAGCTGCAAGATATTCTACAAACAGGTGATCCTACCAGTAATCCCACTACGGTCATGCAATTACCCAGTGATACTGATGATTATCGACCTTTTATAAAAGCTATTAAAACATCGACCGATAATTGTTTAATTTTACATTGTGCTGTCGAAAAAATACCGATTATACTAAAGCAGGCTGATGATTTGAAAATGTTGGGAGAATATCAGGTTTGAAAAGAAATTTCCATTATTTAGAACATAAAACAGCACAAAAGATCAAAAACAGGGTCGCAGTGCTTTGGGACTTTCTCTTATCTAGAACATAAAACGAGTTATTATTATACGTTATTATTGCTCTATGATGCTAATATACTCCGCCTATAATGCTACAGAATACATTATAATCGAATTATAATGTTATAAACTACATTATAATCACATTATAATGTTATAAAATAAATTATAATAAGATAATAATGTTACAGAGTACATTATAGTCCGATTATAATGCTACAGAATACATTATAATCGAATTATAATGTTATAAAATACATTATAATCGAATTATAATGTTATACAATACATTATAATCGAATTATAATGTTAAATAATACATTATAATCAGATTATAATTCTGCAGAAAACATTATAATCATATTATAATGTCATATAGTACATTATAATCGAATTATAATGTTATACAATACATTATAATCCTTTTATAATGACGCTAAATACATTACAATACGATTATAATGCTGCAGAATATATTATAATCGGATTGTAATGCCGACAAATACATTATAATACGATTATAATGCTATAAATTACATTATAATTGGATTATTTTATAATAATAATACATTATAATCAAATTATGTTATAAACTACATAATAATCACATTATAATGTTATAAAATAAATTATAATCACATTATAATGTTACATACATTATAATAAGGTAATAATGCTACAGAGTACATTATAGTCCGATTATAATGCTACAGAGTACATTATAATTGAATTATAATGTCATATAATACATTTTAATCGAATTATAATGTTATAGAATACATTATAGTCGAATTATAATGTTATACAATATATTATAATCGAATTATAATGTTAAATAATACATTATAATCAGATTATAGTTCTGCAGAAAACATGATAACAATATTATAATGTCACATAACACATTATAATCAAATTATAATGTAACACAATACATTATAATCCAATTATATTGCGGTAAAATATATTATAATGCTATTATAATGCCGCTAAATACATTATAGTACGATTATAATGCTACAGAATATATTATAATCGAATTATAATACCGCTGAATACATTATAATACGATTATAATGCTATAAACTACATTATAATTAGCTTATAATTTTATAGAATACATTATAATCGAATTATAATGTGAAATATCCATTATAATGGTATTATAATATTATTCAATTATTACAACGAGGTAATAATCATAAATACCAAAATATTTTAAGAGTATATTCATACCCAATTTGGATACACATACATTGGACTTAAACGCATTCTATGAAGTTGGTGCTAATATCACAACTATACGTTTAATGGATCCAACAGACTTTGAGATTAAAAATCTGGTAAGAGATTGGAGAGATCGTAAGAAAAAAGAAGGAGTTCATTACGCCTTAGAACCCAATCAAGTGAGAGTAAGTAGTTTAATTAGTTTTTATTTAAAAAAAAATCATAAATAATATGTATTTCAGACTGACATGGTCTTGATAAGCGATGCCGTATCATTATTTGTCAAAGGTTTGGCGGAGTTGGAAATAGTCGATGAGCTAAAACCGATGAAATTGGATTGTCGCAGAAATAAAGCCTGGAATCAGGGTAGAACGATTATAGAATTTATAAAAGCGGTGAGATCCAACTAACTATAGAAAAACGTATCTAAATTATGGCTTTTTTTCCAGCGCATTGGTGCTGAAACCTCTTCGGGTCGTGTGGATTTCAATCAATATGGCCAGAGAAGCTTTTTTACTTTACGTTGCATGGAAATAACAAGTACCGGACTTTTAGATTTGGCCACTTGGGATCCCGTAAATGGTTTTGATCTGTTGGGAGACGATGATGCCAGCGATAAAAGGGCCGCCATAAAAATACAAAATAAAACTTTTATTATTACCTCACGTTTAGGAGCACCCTTTCTAATGAAACGGTTTGGATATAGAATTTAAATAATTTAATTAAATTTTTAAATAGCGGTTTTCTTTCGACCCTTAAGCGAAGCCAAAGAGGGTGAAATTCTGGAGGGCAATGCCCGTTATGAGGGCTATTCATTGGATCTTATAGATGCTATTGCCAAACTTTTAAATTTTAAATATGTTTTTGAATTGGCTCCCGATGGTAAATATGGCGCTTTTAATAAGGTCACCAAAACCTGGGATGGTTTAGTCAAACAATTGCTAGATGGGGTAAGTCAAAATTGTCAAATTCTTCTAAGATATAACTTATCTTTTTATATATATTTAAAAAAAAAGAACGCTGATTTAGGCATTTGCGATTTAACCATGACTTCGGCGCGACGCCAAGCAGTAGATTTCACCCCACCCTTTATGACTTTGGGCATAAGTATTCTCTATATGAAACCCGAAGTTAAACCGCCCAATTTGTTTTCTTTCCTCTTGCCCTTCTCCAAAGATGTTTGGGTTTATATGGCTACTGGTTATTTGGGTGTATCACTGTTACTTTTTATTTTATCACGTATGGCTCCAGAAGACTGGGAAAATCCCCACCCTTGCAAAGAACCTGAAGAATATGAAAATATTTGGACTATAACGAATACAACCTGGTTGACTATGGGCTCGATTATGGGTCAAGGATGTGATATATTACCAAAGTGAGTGAATGAAGAGATAAAAAGAGAATGAATTAAACATTTCTAATTTTTTACAGAGCCTCTTCGACCCGTTTAGTTACCGGTATTTGGTGGTTCTTCGCCTTGATGATGTTAAATTCTTATACTGCCAATTTGGCGGCTTTCTTGACTATGTCACGTATGGGTTCCTCTATCAAGAGTGCTGAAGATTTGGCAGCGCAAAATAAAATCAAATATGGAGCCGTTTATGGCGGTAGTACTATGTCGTTTTTTAAGGTGAGGATTAGATATAGACTTTTTCTAGTCTATAGTCTGGACTATATCCCACTGTCTACATTATAGTCTATGGTCAATAGTCTATAGTGTAGTCTATAGTCAGCACTATAGTTTAGTCTATAGTCAGGACTATTCTTTAGTCTACAGTCTGGACTGTTGTTTAGTCTACAGACTGGACTGTAGATTAGTCTATACTCTGGACTATAGTTTAGTCTACAGTCTGGACTGTAGATTAGTCTATAGTCTGGACTATAGTCTAGTCAATAGTCTGTAATATAATCAAGTCTATAGTCTGGACTATAGTCTAGTCTATAGTCTAGTTTATAGTCTAGACTATAGTCTAGTTTATAGTCTAGACTATAATCTAGTAGGTATATAGTTTAGACTGTCTATAGTTTAGTCTATTGTATGGAGTATAGGTTAGTCTATAGTCTGGACCATAGTCTAGTCTATATTCTAGTCTGTAGTCTGGACTATAATCTAGTTTACAGTCTGGACTATTGTCTAGTCTATAGTTGGGACTACAGTTTAGTCTATAATCTGGACTACAGTCTAGTTTATATTCTGTTCTATAGTCTGGACTATATCTTAATCTATAGTTAGACTATCATCTAGTCTATAGTCTGGGCTATAATCTAGGCTATAGTCTAGTCTATAGTCTGGACTATAGTCTAGTATATAGACTGGACTATAGTCTAAAGTCTACACTATAGTCTAGTCTATAGTCTGAACTATAGTTTAGTCTATAGCCTGAACTATAGTTGAACATATAGTCTGGACTATAGTCTAGTCTATAGTCTGGTCTGTAGTAGAGTCTAAAGTTTGGACTATAGTCTACTCTATTGTCTGGACTATAGTCCACAAACAATTTAGAAGTTATTAATTTCTTTTGCCGTGCCAGGACTCAAACTTCACCACATATCAGCGCATGTGGGCAGCTATGGAATCAGATCCCTCGGTATTTACTAAAAGTAATGATGAGGGCAAAGAACGAGTCTTAAAAGGTAAACGTTTATATGCCTATCTAATGGAATCCACTTCACTAGAATATATGGTCGAAAGAGATTGTGATCTGGTGCAGATAGGAGGATGGTTGGATTATAAAACCTATGGCATAGCCATGCCCTTTAGTGAGTATTCACACAATTTTGAAGGAGTATTATAATCACAACTATATTTGTTTAATAGATTCCCCTTATCGCAAACAAATAAGTGGTGCTGTTTTAAAATTGGGCGAGGCCGGAACTTTAGCAGAATTGAAAAGAAAATGGTGGAAGGAAATGCATGGTGGAGGCAAATGTGAAAGTACCGCAGCCGCTTCTAGTGATACTCCCGAATTAGATTTGGAAAGTGTAGGTGGTGTGTTCTTAGTTTTAGGTCTGGGTCTTTTATGTGCCATACTCATCGGATTGGTGGAGTTTTTGTGGAATGTTAAAACGGTGGCTGTAGATGAAAAGGTTAAGAAAATTTTCTCTTTTAATTTTTTATTAAATTTTGTAATAAATTTTCTAGTTAACCCTAATGGAGGCCCTCAAAGTGGAAACGTTATTTGCCTTAAAATTCTGGGTAGCTACTAAACCGGTGCACGCCAGTTCTGCAGACTCTAGTTCCAGCTCTTCTTCATCATCCTCCTCTTCATCACGCTCCAAATCCTCCAAATCAGGAGGACTTTCAATATCCCATAGCATGAAATCCATTAAAAGTTCTATACCCGAAACTGTACGTTCTTCGGTACATGAGAAACTTAGAAAAATTGGTTCTATATTTTCGTTGAAATCTATGAAATTGGAAAAATCAGAAGATGAAATAGAAGCTCCTCCTGAAATGGCTATTAAATCCAAACCTGTAGTGACCACAGAAGATAAAGCCATACAAATTGAATTGAAACGTGAATCGCTTGAAGATCAAGAACCTTCGCAGCAACGTCATCATCATCATCATCACCACCATCATCATCATGAGCCTACTCATCAGCAGCAGCAGCTACAATCTCAACCGGATACTAAAGAAAAGGAACCGGTAGAGGAACCCGAGCCAGCTATAGAGGATCACCATCATCAACATCCATCACCGTCATGAACACAAAAGTCGCAAGCGTGATAGTAAAATAAGTTCAAAAAGTCATTTAAATGTTTAAAGGTCTTAAAGGAATCTGTAAATTTCCCGGGAGAAAAAAAACTTGTTTTTAAAAGTTTGGTTTCAGTTGTAAAAAGTTTTTTTCATTTCGCAGACTCCCTGAAAGAAATAAAAAATTGTCTTTAAAATTTTTTTGCCCAGACATAAATTTGTTTAGAAAATTTTGTCTTAAACATAAATTTTGTTAGAAATTTTTGTTTGACATAAATTTATTTAGAAAATGTTGTTTAACATAAAGTTTTTTTAGAAAATTTTTATATCGACATACAGTTTCTTTAGAAAATGTAGAAAAATTTTTGTTTTGACACAAAATCCTTTAGAAAATTTTTATCTTGACACAAAATCCTTAGAAAAATTTTTGTCTTGACATAAATTTCTTTTCTAGACAATTTGAGTCTTGACATAAATTTCTTTAGAAAACGTTTGTCTTGACATAAATTTCTTTAGAATATTTTGTCTTGACACAAAATCTTTTACAAATTTTTTGTCTGGAAACAAATTCTTTAGAAAATTTGTTTAGACAATTCTTTGGTCTTGACACAAAATCCTTTAGAAAAATTCTTAGGAAATTTCTGTCTCGACATAAAGTTTCTTTAGAAAAATTTTTGTCTTGACATAAAGTTTCTTTGGGAATGTTTGTCTTGACATAAAGTTCCTTTGGAAAATTTTGTCTTTACATAAATTTCTTCAGATAACTTTTGTCTTGACATAATTTCTTTAGAAAATTTGACACTAAATCCTTTAGAAAATTTTTGTCTTGACACAAAATCCTTAGAAAATTTCTGTCTTGACATAAATTTCTCTAGACAATTTGAGTCTTGATATAAATTTCTTTAGAAAACGTTTGTCTTGACATAATTTCTTTAGAAACCGTTTGTCTTGACACAAAATATTTTACAAACTTTTTGTCTTGACACAAATTTCTTTAGAAAATTCTTTTAGACAATTATTTTATCTTGTCTTTAGAAAACGTTTGTCTTGATATAAATTTCATTAGAAAATTTTTGTCTTGACTTAAATTTCTTTAGCAAATTTTGTCTTGACATAAATTCTATTAGAAAATGTTTATCTTGAGAAAAGTTTCTTTAGAAAATGTTTATCTTGACATAAAGTTTCTTTAGAAAATTTTTGTCTTGTCAAAAGTTTCTTTAGAAAATTTCTGTCTTGACATAAATTTCTTTAGTATATTTGGTCTTGACACAAAATCCTTTAAAAAATGTTTGTCTTGACACAATTTTCTAAAATTTCTAAAGAAATTTGTGTCTTGACATAATTTTTTTAGAAAATTTTTATCTTTACATAATTTTTTTTAGAAAAATTTTGCCTTGACATAAATTTTTTTAGAAAACTTTTGTCTTAACATAAATTTGTTTGGAAAATATTTGTCTTATTATAAAGTGTTTGTATTGCTTTATATTTCTCTAGAAAATGTTTTGTCTTGACATAAATTTCTTGAGAAAATTTTTGTCATGACATATTTTTTTTTTTTTTTTGAAAATTATTTTTCTTTCTCTTTTTAAAATAATTAATACTTTTACATATTTTTCTTTTTTGCTTCTCCGTCCTTCATCTTTTTTCTCTGTTTATTTTCCATATTTTCCAGATTTTAATTAATAATTTCACAAGTTTTAATTTGTTTTGTATTTGCACTAAATACTAAGTGTAAACATTTACATATTTAATTAAATATACATATTACATTTATAAGGTACATATGAAGAGTTTTATTTGTTTAAATTGAAACATTATTTTGTTGGTTTCTTTAAGAGACAAATTTAGCAAAAATAATTACAGATTGTCTGGTGTTTGTAGAAGAATCTTAAGAAGGACTTTTGTAAAAGAAAACTTAATAGCATTAGTGGCTAAAGTATCTATTACATTTAGAGATTTCTTTTTTAATGTTTTTTTTTTTAATTTTAATAATTAATACTACTTGCTTCAAAATTAAATAGAGTATTTTGTTAAATTTATACATTATTTATAGTTATTGATAATTTTCAACTAATTTGAACTTTTTCTTTTAAAGTATTTTTTTTTTATTAATTCTTGGATAAATATTGCAAACTTAAAAAAAAAACAAAGCTAAAAATATAATAATAAAATTGTTATAATTAAATGCTAATTTTTATATGAGTTAATAAAATAAATTAAACTAATTTAAATAGTTTAAAAAAAAATACCTCATGCAAATCAAAAATATATTTTTTTCAATTTTATGCAAAATTCTTTTGGTTTGTTAAAACTCATAACATATTTTTTTTAATTATTAATGGTAAGTTAATACCTATAAGTTTTTTTACTAAAAATTTTTACAAGATTTTTTTTTTTTTTTTTTTGAGTAGATTTTTGTTTTTTTAAATTTTTTAAATTCTTTTTTATGGATTTTTTATTTATAAAAAATCCTTTTTGTTTATGTCATGTTAGAATCCTTAAAACGCTGAGCCTTGGCGGGATTTTTGTGTCAATCTTTGGCTGCTATAGCTACAGGAGGAAATTGTCGTTCATCGTACAGTTTAGTGGGTGTGTCAATGGCATCACAGAGTTTTCGAAATTTGGCAGAATCTGCTGAAATAAAAACAAACATAAATTTAACAAGATACCAACAAATAAATTAAAAGATATTGTTTGTAACAAAACACCTTCATAATGTCAAGATAAAATTATTCCAGACAAAAATTTTCAAAATAAATTTATGTCAAGACAAAAATTTTCTAAATAAATTTATGTTAAGACAAAAATTTTCTAAAGAAATTTATGTCAAGATAAAAATTTTCCAAAGAAATAAATGTCAAGATAAAATTATATCAAGAACTTTATGACCAGAGAAGAAATTTCTAACGAAATTTATATGAAAATAAAAATTTTCTAAAGAAATTTATATTTTGACAAACTTTTTCTTAAGAAGTTTATGCCAAGACAAATTTTCTAAAGAAATTTATGTCAAGACAAAAATTTTCTAAAGAAATTTATGTGAAAACAAAAAGATTTTTATATTTTAACAAACTATTTTAAAGAAATTTATGCCAAAACAAAAATTTTCCAAAGAAATTGATGTCAAGACAAAAATTTTCTAAAGAAACTTTGTCAAAACAAAAATTTTCCAAAGAAGTTTATGTCAAGATAAAAAAATTTCTAAAAAAGTTTATGTCAAGATAAAATTATTTCAGTAACAATAATTTTATATAGAAAATTATGTCAAGACAATAATTTTCTAAAGAAATTTATGTCGAGACAAAATTAACTCAAGAACTTTATGTCCAGACCAAAAAAAAAATGTTTAAAAAAAATTATGTTAAAACAAAAATTTTCTGAAGAAAATTTTCTAAAGAAATTTATATTAAGACAAAATTTTCTAAAGATATGTTTGTGAAGACCAAAAATTTGTTAAAAAATGTATGTCAAGATAAAAGTTTTCTAAAGAAATTTATGTCAAGATAAAAATTTTATGTACAGACAAAATTTTTCTAAAGAAATTATGTTAAAACAAAAATTTTCTGAAGAAACTTATATTTATATCAAGAAAAAAAATATTTAGAAAATAATATCAAGATAAAATGTTTCTAAAGAAATTATGTTAAAACAAAAATTTTCTGAAGAAACTTATATTTATATCAAGAAAAAAAAAATATTTAGAAAATAATATCAAGATGAGATAAGAAGAAAACTTAATGTCCAGACAAAAATTTTCTATAGAAATTTATGTTAAAATAAAAAATTTATGAAGAAATTTATATTTAGACAAAAATTTTTAAAGAAATTTATTTTAAGACAAAATTATCTCAAGAACTTTATGTCCAGACAAAATTTTTCTATAGAAATTTATGTTAAAATAAAAATTTTATGTTAAAAAGAAATTTATATTAAGAAAAATTTTTCTAAAGAAATTTATATCAAGACAAAAAATTTTCAAAGAAATTTATGTCAAGATAAAAATTTACGAAATTTTATGTCAAGAAAAAAAAAGCTTAAAAAAAATTATATCAAAAAAAGATTTTCTAAAGAAATGTATGTCTAGACAAAATTTACGAAATTAATTTATTGATGTCAAGACATAATATTTCTACAGAAATTTATGTCAAGACAAAAAATTTCTACAGAAATTTATGTCTAGCCAAATTTTCTAAAAAATTATGCCAGACCAAAATTTTCTAAAGAAATTTATGTCTAGACAAAATTTACCAAAGTAATTTATGTCAAGACAAAATTTTTTAAAGAAATTTTTATCAAGACAAAAATTTTCAAATGCAATTTATGTCAAAACAAACGATTTTCAAAAGAAATTTAAGTTCAGACAAAATTTTCTAGAGAAATTTATATCAAGACAAAAATTTCATAAAGGAACTTATGTCAACATAAAATTTTTCGAAAGAAATTTATGTTCAAACCAAAAATGTTTAAAGAAATTTATATTCTAAAGATATTTTATCAAGGTAAATATTTTCTTAAAAAAATTGTTTGACTAAACCAAATTTTTTTTATAAAATTTATGTCTTAACAGGATATTTGAACTTATTTCTTAAAATTTTCTTAAATATAAATGATTAATATTAAAATAATCTACCAAAATTTCTTTTTAAAACTTCAATAACAAAACAAAATTTTGAATTTGAGAAAAAAAAATGCTTAAATTCTATGCCAATTAAACATATTGAATTTTAATTAACGGTTAGTTTACCTACCATTTCAATTCAAAATTATGTATATGTTTTTGTTATTCCCTCCATAAGTGTTAAAATAAGTGAAAAAATTAGGTCTTAATACCTGTCAGAGTAGTGTTCACCGTTTGTTCAGAGCCTTTTAAAATGCTAGCATATGAATTATCCGTTGAAGGATCAGGATTTTCGATTATAACACTAACACTGCTCATAGAGCTAGATTTACTGTGGGGCGAAGGTGACGAATCCTTGGAATGTTGAGAGTCTGTAGAAATAGTAGGTGTCTTATCAGCTGAGAAACCGGAGGAGGGATTGGTAGTGGGTGTAGAGGGTAAAAGGCCTGAAAGAGAGATTTTGTCCATGCTGTCGGATAGGTTGAGTTCTGCAAAGAAAATGTTTGTTAAGCAATTCATTGATAAAGTTTTAGGGTTTAAAACAGTACCTATAACACCTTCTAGGGTGTAACGCAAATCATGAACATGCAATAGTTTACAAGGTCCACCTTTTTCACTATTAAAATCATACACATAAAGAAAACCATCTTCACAGGCCATTAATAAACGTAACTCCTTTTGTATGCGTGCCAAACCACAAACATGTTTAAGACCCGGCTGACCTAATACAGCGGTGGCAAAAGCTCTATCTTGGGCCAATACATCACCTATTTGTGAAGGTATCAGATAAGAGGAGACCGCTTTTGATAGATAACCACTCATGGACCAGGAATTATTAGAAGTTGTAGAGGCGGGCGGTTGATTATTGGAAGGATTTGCTGTAGCAGGGGGATCAGCTGAAGTTGTACTATTAGCCGTACCATTTGCAGCTTTTTGTTGGATAGAAGCCTCCTCTTTAGGTTGAGATGTTGAAGGTGCTAAAGCTGCAGGGGGTTTTTTAGCTTCATCGTCCACTGGGAAATAAACATTTTATGGATTATAACTTAAATACTAATAACTCACTGCCTACCTATACTTGACTTTCTTTCCGCAGCCTCCACAGCTTTAACATCAATCTTAAATATATGAACAGTCTCGGTATTTGAAGATGCACACAGGAAATCTCCGGTGGTAGAAAATACCAATGAAGCTATTCTCACGCAACGTTTAACGCCTCTTCGAAACTCCTGCACCCTTTGACCATTCTTAACACAAAATACCCGTATCACAGTACCACGCTCCGAGGCTGTGGCCAACATAGTGCCATTCGGTGAAAAATTCAAGGCAGACAAGGCCGTATCATGAGCCTTAATCGTCAGACCCGTCTTCAACTTATTGGCATTGAAAATCCTCAATTCGCCACTGGTCGTACAAATGGGAAATGCTAAATGTGAATTCAATGACAGCGAACACAAACCATATTCATTTGGTGCTATATTCTCAATGGAATGTAAGATTTTCATATCGCGTATATCATGTATATGTATACTCTCCGCCAGACACACAACCAAACGATAACGATTCATGCGAACACACAATATATCCGAAGGATAAACACAATTACAAATATCCTGTTTCTTTTTGAAATGCAGCATCTTTAGGCAGTTGGGTTTCTGTTGAGTGACCAGCACTACCAGCGAACTATTGAATAGCCTCTCGACAATGCGTATTTGTTCGGAATTCTCTTTGGCGAATATCTCATCGATTTTATCGCCCGCATTAATGGTGAACAAACGAAAGCCATTTTTACTCAAAACCGATATGGAACTGAAAGGAGAGAAAAAATTTTAAACAGAAATTAAAAGAATTTTGGAACAAGTCTATAGTTTAGTCTATGGTGTAGTCAATAGTCTAATCTATTGTCTAGTTTATTTAACCTGTGGTTTAGTCTATAGTTTTATAGTCTATGGTCGAGTCCAGTCTATTGTCTAGTCTATATTTTAGGCTAAAGTATAGTCTAGATAAAGTTAAATTAGTTTATATGTAGTAAAATTTAAAGTCTATTTCTAGACTATAGTCTAGTCTATAGTTTAATTTAGTACTTAAAATACTATTTTAATCTAGAGTTAAGATTCTGGAAAAAGTGCAAATTTCGCCTAGAAAACAATATTTAAACACTCCTTATCGGATCAAAGTTCATCATTAATCTAAAATTTAGAATCTATCTTAAATTTAATAAAAGAAGAAAACCTTGCAAAAAAAACTTCTTTGAACACTTGGAATAACACAACCGGACTCCCGCCAAACAAACTATTGGTGATTGGGCCCACAATCCACTCTCCCACCCTTGTGCTTGAAATTCATTATAAACAAGCCCTCTCGGGCTTCCAAAAATTGCCGTAGTGGAC